>NC_141535.1:109850000-110002500 GCF_021556685.1 Rattus norvegicus | reverse complement strand
CTTCTTCTTCTCCTCATCTTCCTTCTCCCTCTCCTCCTCCTCCTCCTTCTCCTCCTCCTTCTCCTCCTCCTCCTCCTTCTTCTTTTCAGTTTCTTGAAATCACTTCCCATAAGACCCGCTTCTTTAGTTGTCCTAGTGATACTGTCTGCTCAGCTACATATCTGTGAGTCTCTGATTCCTCAGATTAACCTGCAGTCCTAGGGGTACTAGTGCCCACTGCCATATTGACTCCTCCACATAACTGATAATTTCAAAAGATAGTATATATCCTCTTCTATATTTATGTTACAATCGACATAATGAAAACAGTTTCCATTGCTACCAAATTCTCAGCAGTACATTGGGATTAATTTCTCTAGCTAATTAAACATCCTTTTACTTTTTATTTATAATTTTAATTAAATTTATTTATTTTATGTATTTCTTTGTGTGCCTGCCATGTGCATACACATTTACATTTCTTATAGCATGCATGTGGAGGTCAGAGGACAATTTGTAGAAGTTTGTCTCCTTCTATTATAAGGGTCCTAGGGATCAAGGTTAAAGTTTCAGGCTTCACCTTGTCATTTACCACTGAGACACATTGACAGCTTCAATTATTTTCTATTATTATTCTTTTTATTTTTATTAATTTATTTCACCTCTATTTCTCTTTCGCCTGCTCCTCTCTTTTTGAAGTCCTTGGATTGTGGAGGTAAAGAAAGAGAGAAGAGGAAGGCCAAGTGGAAGGGAAAGGAGGAGCGAGTGAGTGGTTGGACAAAGGAAAGACATACAGGAAGAAGGGCAAGGGAAGGGAAAACAGGTAGAAACCACGGGAAACACAGAGTCTTGAAGCATCCTTATGTGGAAAGTCAAGAACTGTCACTAGATTACAAGGAGCACAAAGCACCGCTCTTCTCGACTTAAATTTTACTTTCCATAATCTGAGTAAATTTTTACTAAGTGATATTTCAGACTTTTGGGGAGCACAGCAATAGGTTGTTGAAAGCTAATTCTAATAGCAGCAGGTCATATTCAGCTACAGAGTTATTGGTCGAAAGTGCAGATAAATGGTGAATGGTGTTAAATCTGAACTGTTTTGATGACAGAATCATTCTCTTCTATGGAGATGGCTATCAGACTTAGGGACAATAAAAGTAATTCTTTCAAATTAGTAGTTGATATATTTATGAACAATTTAAGTATTTACTCAATGTAGAGATCAACAATTCCTTTATGATAAGCCTTACAGGTAAAATATAACAAAATCCATAAGTACAATGAACATAATTCTCTTTAGCATTGTGACATATTAATACATGGGGTTATGTATGTGGCTGTCTAAGGGTTTATGGGAGGGAACTTTTTAGTCTCAGGTGCCAGGAAAATTATTTTTTTCTTGGAATAAATTTCCTTTTGAAATGGGAACCCTAGAATTAACATATAAGAAGTAACTTTTCTATTTTTTAAATAGGAAAAGATGAAAACATCTATTTACTATAGGCCACATGTGCAGTTGGTGTTTAATGCAACAGATTTAAGGATGGAGTTAGGACTTGGGTAAAGAAATTCTCAAAGGAAAAACATAGAATGAATGAGAGCAAGAGAATGTTTCAGGACTTATTGACTTTTACTGGAATTGTTATATGTGTGTATTGACATACTTAAATATATAATATGAGTATATCAGAAACGAGCACCCAAGCAAGGCTTTTGATTACTCATCTCATTGGTTTGTCTTTCTGTTATATTTTTATGTTTAACAAAGGACACATTACAATTTCAGGCAGCATCAAGAAGCCCGGCGACAAGAAACATCAAGTTCAGGCAAATTACACATACATTTGAAAGAAATTCTTTATTCTAGACATGACTGATTTTCGTACTAGCTGTGATAGTCCTTAGTCAAGCTAGAATCTGGAGGAGAAGAAAATATGACTGGGATAAATAAAGCCTGGTATGTGGGATGGGACAGGTTATCAAAAGGAATAGTCAGGGAATGTGTCTTTGGTCTCAGCACTGATTCTGATTTTGATAAACAGTACTTAGTAATTAAAGGTCACATTACAATTATCTCTTTAGACACTGATTAAGTTACATGATTATATTTTGCCAGAATTTTACGTTATTTTAAGTTTTATATCTAATTTGATTCACTTTGTGAATTTGACTCCTACTTCAAAAATTTAAAACTAAAAATCCTGTAGGGAAGAGAGCTGAACACCCAGAAGTGTGGACCATCCTGAGACTGCAGGACAGACTGCCAAAAATTTAAAACTATAAAATATATGAATGTAAGGACACATCTTTACAGACACAACAAAATGGAATCTGTAGAAGGTACAAGAAGAAGAGGAACTTCCTAGATTGACTTAACAAGGAGAAGAAAGTAGTACATTGTAGATGAGTTAAAATCTGGATTCAGCTAAAAACTTCAGTAATGGTTTTAGCTTGGAGTTTTCTGACATCCCAATAAGACGGAAAATATTGGCTTCTTATAATTATCTCTCAAGAAAATAGAACCCAAGATGAGAGATCAATGGATATGTATTCAGGGATGTATCAAATAGAAATAGATCTGAGAACATGAGAGTTTCTAAAAAAGTCCAATAAACAATCTCCATTCTTCTTGTGTTAGCCTTCAGTAAGAAAATGTATGAAACCAAAGGTTCATCCAGGAGAATTTTTCTGTTAACAATCCCAAAGAAGCTAAAGAGTTTATCTTTGCTCTCCCAGAGTCTACAAAATATCTGGCATTCAAGGGCAGCTCAGCTAATGTTCCATGGAAATTCAACTAAGATATTTCAATTCAAAAACGCATTGCAGAGGCCACCCTACCTACACACGCACCACTACAGAAGGGGAAATAGCAAAACAAGGCATAGCGGCAGCAGGCTGACCAGCAGCAACCTGGAGCTTGTGCAGCCACAGAATTGTGCCTTGGAAGTCTCCGGTCCCACTCACACCTGCCCGATATACCACCAGGCTGCAGGATCGTCCTGGCTCTGGGTGATGACTTTAGCCAAAGGTTCACTTTCCAGATTGGACCTCCTCAGGGACCACAGTAGTGCATGATGCCACCAGAGGTGGTTCATGCTGCTGCCCCAGGCCACAAAGAATTATGAAATTCATGTGGATCTGATGGATTCTGATGCAACGAGGGGGTGTGTTGATGTCTTTGGCCCATGTCTCCACAAAGGCCATCCATGATAAAAGGTCCATGGTCCAGGCTGCCAACTGTGGCCATGTTGATATCTCTTGGTCATGCTGAGATGGCCCTGCCCCTTTCCTGCTGTCTCCAGGCTCTCCATAATGAATTGCTTCTGGAAGGTTGTAGGTGGAGAAAAACTCACCTTTCCCTGAGGGGCTGACCAATAGAAGTTTGACCATGCTCCAGTGAGTATGTGGGCAACACAAAATGAATTTTTTCCTTTCTTTCCTTTTTTTTGGGGGGGGTTCAAAGGGGGAGGGGGACAGACAGAAGGACAGTAAGGGAGATAAGTACAATTGGGGTACAAGATGTGAGATTCCCAAATAATCAATAAAAAAAGAAAGAAATGAAAATTTGAGTGGCAGACACTTCTCCAAAGATAGGATAGTTCTCTAAGTGACTAAAAATCAATATAATCCCCCAAGCCAGAAGTGGAGCATGAAATACAGACAGATAATGTTGCCTAGAACTATGGATATAAGCTCCCACTTGTTGGGGACTATGGTTCTACAGCCCTTTTTCTGTTACGTTATCTTGTAGGACCTCAGGAACCAAGACTGCACTGTTGTTTTAGGTAATATTGAAATTGACCATTGGCCTCATACTTCAGGACCATTTAGAAAGTTGTTTAGCATGTGAATACTTGGGTGACATTCAAATACAATATAAAATATGTATTATCCATAGTCCTTCCATTTCAAACAAAGAATTCATGAGAAATAAATTATTGAATGGCATTTTGATTTATAACTCAAATAAATGACAATGGGAGGATGGAGGATCCATTGTTACTCAATATGGTCCAGGTAGGTGAGTAAGATGACAGGAAGTTGTCACAGAATGAGCTATGTGACCAATATCATGCCCTCCTCTTTGGTATTTGGTCTTTGACTGACCTGGAGGAGGACAATTTGACCCCACTCTTGCTAACTGAATATCTGTTTAGTCTACATTGAGTATGTAGGGATTTGGGGGGCTTCCAGTATACCTCCAGGGCTATAATCCATTGAACTTTGAGACAGAGAATGCAGTCTATTCTTTTCTGAACTAAAACAGAAGAAGACTACAATCACCCAGGGCTTCGCAGACAACCCTCCTGATAGCACGAGCTGTCAGGGTAATACTTCACATGGGATTCATTAAAAGGCTTCCAACATCTTTCTAGTTTTAAGGAAATTTGCATTTCTGTTGTTTTACATTTAAAAATCTTCCTAAGAATCAGAAAGGAGATCAGAAATGGTTAGAGAGAGATGGCAAATTTGGAATAAGAGTAGAAAAATATCATATGAGAGATGAAAAAAGAAGAAACTTTGGGAGTTAAGAAGCAGGTAAAGAGTGTAGCGGGGAACTGTAGTAGAGAAAAGAGTGCATGTCAGCCTGTACATGCCTCCCTCCACATGCTGTGCCTAGTGGCTAACCAGAGGCTCCGTTTCTTGGGACTCCTCACTGCACGATGTGCTACAGTAGCCCGAAAGCTATTGCAATAAAATGGAAGTCTTCTGCCACTGAGGTCCGGAAGCTTGCCTCAAACAATTTGAAGTCAGTTTCTTTTTGGTTTAGCAAAATGTAAACTTTGAAATGAGTTTTAAATCTTTTAATCTCACTAAGACTCTATAGTTTATTTCTTGACCTAATTCCCATAGTCCCCAACCCATTTTATTTGAATTTGAATAATATCCACAACCCTAGCCCCATTCTTCTTGGCTACCTTTAATTTATGCTGTCTGACCATCACATGGGAGACTTTGAACGGATGTTTAAAAAGTGGGTAAAAGGGAGCCAGAGACCTTTGTGTTTGATAACCTGGTATAAGCATATTGCCTTTAGTGTAAAGTGTCCACAACATCTCAGCCTACACAAGTTGGCATATAAAACAACTGAAGAACTTCTTGTTAAATGCAAGGACATTTTAAGATATTTCACTTTTACGCTCTGAATATGCTATTTAAATAAAATAAAAATAGTTTGGGTGCTAACGAGATGAATCAATTGTTAAAAGTTCTTACGTTGCAAGAAAAACAACCTTAGTACAAACTCTGAAATACACACACAGTGCTGAATGTGAGTAGCATATATCTTTATCCCAAGGTCCTAAAGGAACATGGGGATTGGGGCAGGGAGAATTAGCTTCTCTATGATTAGCTTGGACTACACATCATAATGATCAGTGACAAAGACTAGCAAGGGAGAAGGACAAAACCCACTCCTTAACATCCTCCAACATCCCTGGCACATGTGTGTCTACACACACACACACACACACACACACAGAGAGAGAGAGAGAGAGAGAGAGAGAGAGAGAGAGAGAGAGAGAGAGAGAGAACAAAAAAGGAGACGATAAAATAGCTTAGTACTTTATAAAAAGAAAAACAGCTAACTCGATCTGATGGAGCATACATATAATAGATATTTAATAGATAATTTGAAACTAGAATTTTGCAATTTTAGTACAAGAATTTTATTGAAATTGTTAATATGTATAATGTATTATTTGTGATGGGTAAGATAGTTTGCAGTAATTTTCAGAGGAGGATTTTATTCCAGTAAGAAGGGTTTTGTCATGTACTAAAGTTTGTGTCTTTCTTGTCATCTTCTGTAAAGTAAATGTATCAGCTAAACACCATGGGCATGGCTCACATGCAACCAGTCCTGGGAACACTGTGTTTCAGTCTCAGTAATACCCAAAACTCTATGAGGATTTGCTGTTCTCTCTAAGCCAGTAGATTGGGCCCTGGTAAACCAATACAATGAGCATCTTGTCATTAAATAATCAAAATTACATTCTTCCCATGCTTGACACCACTGGCAGACCTTCTCTTTTAATGAAATTCTTAGTGAACTGTGTGGCTAGACACCCTCATCCTTGCTGATGAACTCGTCACATCTCTTTTCAGAATGACATCTCAAGGAAAATACAAAATTCCCTTAAGGGTTGATGTTGATGAATATCTCAGTTAGCATTACTATTGCTACTATGAGACACTTGACCAAAAGCAACATGGGGAGGGTTTATTTGGCTTATACTTTCACATCATAGTTCATTTGTAGAGGAAGGCAGGACAGGAAGTAAAAGAGGTCAGGAACCTGGAGGCAGGAGCTGATGCATAGACCATAGTGGGACACTTCACACTTGCTTGTTCACATAGCTTACTTAGTCTGCTTTTCTTGTAAAACTCATGACCATCAGCTCAGGAATGGCAATACCCATGAAGGGCTTGGATCTCTCCCATAATAACTGTATAAGAAACGACCTTACATCATCCAGAGACTGCCTCACCTGGGGATCCATCCCATATGCAGCCACCAAACCCAGTCACTATTGCTGTTGCCAAGAAGTGCTTGTTAACAGGAGCCAGATATGGGTATCTCCTGAGAGCCTCTGCCAGAGTCCTAATGATACAGATGAATGCTTGCAGCCAACCATTGGACTGAACAAGGGGACCCCAGTGGAGGAGTTAAAGACTGAAGGAGTTGAAGGTGTTTGTAACCCCAGAGGAAAAACAAAAAGATCAACCAACCAGACCCCACCAGAGCTTCCAAGGACTAAATCACCAACCAATGAGTGAGTACACATAGAGAGACCCATGACTCCAGCCACACATGTAGCAGAGGATGACATTGTCCAACATAATAGCAGGAAAAGCCCTTGGTCCTATGAAGGCTTGTTTCCCCAATGTAGGGGGATGCCAGGGCACTGAGGTTTGAGTGGGTGGGTGGGAGTGGGAGCGTCCTCATAGAAGCAGGGGGAGGGGGAGAGGGTATGGGAGGGAGGGAATAACATTTGAAATGTAAATGCGTAAGATATTCAAGAAAAATAAAATTACAAAAAGAACGTAAGAAAAAATATTTGTTATTAAATATACAATAGTTTTTCTTTTATGCTTGTTCTATGATATTTATATAATGAGTATGCTTTAATCATATGAGTTCCCAATATTTTATGTACCTTGCATTCCTGATAAACTTCCTCTTCATCTTAGCCAATGGCTTTGCTATCTAAGCACGTTTTTAATTAAAAAGAGAAAACCTATTTGGACAAAAAATTAAAGAAAATACCTTACAGCTGGATCTTATGGAGGCATTTCCTCAATTGAGATTCTCTTCTTACAGATGATTTTAGCTTGTATCAAGTTGACATAAAACTACCCAAGACAAAGTACTTAGAAGTTTTCCTCATCCAAGCTTAAGTCCACACATTCAGAATCCTAGTCTTCAAGTAAAATTATGATACTGAATGGTTTCCATGGTATAAGGTGCCTAAGATTTAAGACCTGTCTGTGCCATTGGGGACACAGAATGATTTATCTCTCAAGTACTTCCCTTTTTGGAACACAATATTTTTTGAATGGCAGTAGCCTCAATTAAGATTTCCTTCCTTCCTTCCTTCCTTCCTTCCTTCCTTCCTTCCTTCCTTCCTTCCTTCCTTTCTTCCTTTCTTCCTATCTTTCTTTCTGCAACAAAACATCATGACTAAATGGCAAGTTGGGTAGGAAAATGTTTATTCAGCTTATACTTTCAGACCATAGTCCTTTATTGGAAGAAATCAGGACAGAATCTCAAGAAGGGTTGGATTCTGGAGACTGCTGATGCAGAGGCCAAGGAGGGATGCCACTTAGTGGCTTGGCATAGCTTGCTCAGCCTGTTTTCTTCTAGAACCCAGGACCACCAGTTCAGGGTGATACCACCTATAATGTACTAGGCCCTCACCATTGATCACTGATTAAGAAAATGTCTTACAGCTGGTCGTATTTTCTCATGGTGGCATTTCCTTCACTGAGGCTCCTTCCTCTCTGATGACTCAAGCTTGTGTCAAGCTGACACACAAAACCAGCCAGTACAGTGGTCAGGGGAGTTCATAACCAGTCAAAAAAGAGGAAGCCTAAATGAGCCCCACTGCTCATTAGTACAAGTTTGGTTTTCTAAATATCATGCAAGGAATGTATGCTTTGGGTATTCAACCATAATTAGTTTTAGTGACTTTTGAAAAGTCTTATAGTTTTAAGAAGCAAGGTGGCCGTCAGAACTGTGAAGTACGTGCTCTGTTACTCCTGTAGCAGGCTGAGACTTCTTTGGTTGTTTCCTCTCCTCCCTCACCCCCAAATGACCCTCTTGATTCCTGACCTGACAAATCTTGCTATCCAGTGCATGGCTACTGCAAAGAGCAGCATAAAAGGGTGCCAAGTGCTGCTCTCACAGGATGTACTTTGCTCAGTTGGTGTAGAAATTGATGAAGTCATGGCATTTGCTAGCTTTACACATGATGTCACTTGCCAGCTTCCTCTTCCTGCCCTTGCAGCCCCACTGGTCAAGCAAGCCCTGTGTGGACCCTTAATTCTTTTGATACTGCTGTTTCATGGTGAATTTCTTTCAGTCTTACTCTATTCATTTATTAAATGAACATTATGGAAATAGCTCTTTTGCTTTTAAAATTATTGTGTGTGTGTGTATGAGTGTGTGAGTGAGTATGTTTGTGAGAATATTGTGTGAGAAAGAGTGTGTGTGAGTGGGTATGAGAGAGTATGTGGTATAAGTGTGTGTGAAGGTATGAGTGTGTGTGTGAGTGTGTGTGAGAGAATATGATGTATGAGTGTGTATGAGCATGTAAGTATAAGAATATTCTATGTGTGTGTGAGCGTGTGTGTGTAAGAGAGTATGTGTGAGAGGGCGTATAAGTATGTGAGAGTGTGTGAGTGTGTGATAGTTTGTGTGAGAGTGTGTGTGAGAGTATATGTAATTGTGTGAGTGTGTGTGAGAGAGTATGTGTGTGTGAATGTATATAAGTGAGTGTGTGTGAAAAAATATGGTGTGTGAATGTGTGTGAGAGTGTATGTGAGAGTATGTGTGAGTGTGTGTGAGAATGTAGTGTGTGAGTGTGTGTGTGAGGTATGTGATAAAGTGTGTGTGTGAATGTGTGTGAATGTGTGAGTATGAGACTATTGTGTGAGTGTGTGTGTGAGAGTGTATGAGTGTGTATGTGTGTGTGTATGTGAGGGTGTATGTGAGTATGTGTGTGTGAATGTTTGTGTGAGACTTTCTGTAATTGTAATTGTGTGAGTGCGTGTGAGAGAGTATGTGTGTGTGAGTGTGTATGAGTATGTGAGTTGTGTGAGAGAGTATGTGTATGTGTTGTTCTCACTCATCCTTCTATGTGTGAATAAGGACACATGGTACATAAATATTCAGGAACCAGAGGACAACTTCAGGTGTCAGTCCTTGGTTTCCAAATTGTTTGAGACAGGGCACCTCTGCATACTGTATACTGGCCTCCAAGGCCTTCAAGAATTCTCTGCTTACCATCTTGCCTTAGAAACACTGGGTCTACAGAGCAGGCTACTGAATATGGAATAATTTATTCCTTTCAAACTCAGGTCCTCAAGCTTAAATCCTAAGTGATCTTCCCAGTTCTGTTTTGCTTACTGAAAAAGCCTTCACAAGCATCAAAAGTGCAAAAGTTATTAAATTCAAGCACTAAAACTTAATATAATGTTAGTGGTACAATAGTAAAAATAAACTCTGGGCCTTGTACCCTTCACTGGAAATTAATGTTCCCAAGTCATGCTATTTATTCAAAAAAGTTTTAAACAAAAGCAACTCCTATTTTTTGGTAATGAGAATGTATCCCAATTTTAAACCCTTAGTTATAACATTCTGAATATTATTATGAATTTATAGAGCGCTATTTTTTCACTTTTTAAGTCATATTCAAAGGATAAAGACCCTGGGAGGCATCTTCATGTAAGTTCTAAGCATTTAGTACTTCAGATGAGTATGAGATCTAATCTAGTGACATATTTCTATCTTTCTGTGATTAGGAAGTGAAGCCTTGGAAATGACTTAGGGAGTAAAATCCAAGTACACAGTTAAGAACGCAGGAAATACCTACAAAGTTGTCCTTGCAGGCCCAGCTGAGGTAGATAAGAGTTTTAAAAGCTTAACATATACATTAAAAGCTTCTCAACAGAAATCCTTGAAAAAATTTAAAACTGAAGATAGTGATTGATGAAGGTGATAAAATTCTAAGTATAGCCATGCTGATAACCAAAGAAAATATCAAATTGATTTCCTCTGGAATGCAGGAACATACTATGAAATGTACAGTTGTTTGGAGTTCCTGGAGAAGGAGGGCGTAGAATTCTTTTTTTTTTTCTTTTTTTTCCTTTTTCTTTTTTTCGGAGCTGGGGACCTAACCCAGGGCCTTGCGCTTGCTAGGCAAGCGCTCTACCACTGAGCTAAATCCCCAACCCTAGGACGTAGAATTCTTGCGGTGGTTATAAATACTGAGGTGTAGTAATTGGACAGTGATTTTGCCGCGGCTATCAGTCCAAAAAGGTCACTTAGCTTTAATAATGTGTTCTTTCACCTCTGGATGAATTTAACCACTGAATATTTATATAACTATAGCTTCAAAATTTGGTTATGTCTTATTTAATCTTAAAATTTTAGTTAGGATTCATTAATACTAATTATTTAAAATAATGTTCAGGGATTTGTTTTCTTGCCTTCATTAAATTAAATCAAACCCTTGCAATCCAAATCATTAGGGAAGGAGAAGTTCTTCGGTGATGAGATGCTTTTAAATGGGTGTTGTTCATTTATGTTGCTGTGAGAAAAACAGAACACTTTTAAAACAGCATGATTTTGGAAACTGGTTTTATTATTCAAGGACTGGGACAGAAAAGTGGAAGATGAGCCTGGAGCTTCATGTTTTATTAGGAAAGGAAGGTCTATTTAAGAAGTGGGGCAAAAAAAAAAAAAAAGAAGTGGGGCATATTGAAAAGGTTTAAGAGTTCTCAATGGCCACATTTTTAATAACTGTATAAAGAAAATGTCAAGAATATACAAATAAGCTTAAAATATATTTAATGATGTCTATAAACATATGTCTATGAATACATCTTAACACAAGTACAGAATATATATATATATATATATATATATATATATATATATATATATATATGCTTGGCCTAGGGAGTGGCACTATTAGAAGGTGTGACCCTGTTGGAATAGGTATGGCTTTTTTGGAGTAGGTGTGTCACTGTGAGTGAGAGCTATAAGATCCACATCCCAGCTTCCTGGAAGCCAGTCTTCCATTAGTAGCCTTCAGATGAAGACATAGAACTCTCAGCTTTGCCTGTGCCATGCCTGGATGCTGCCATGCTCTTGCTTTGATGATAATGCACTGAACCTCTGAACCTGTAAATTAGCCCCAATTAAATGTTGTCCTTATAAGAGTTGTCTTGGTCATGGTGTCGGTTCACAGCACCCTGTATATGTGTGTGTGTGTGTGTGTGTGTGTGTGTGTGTGTATGAATATATATACATATATATATATATATATATATATATATATATATATATATATATATGAGGCTAAAGTGGCATTATCCTTACAGATATCGTTACAGCTGATTGCATTAAGAAATTTTATGAAATAACAAAGTAGTAACTCCCCCAACTCTAATCTCAATGGGCCAGGGTATAGTAAGCAGAGGAAACTGAAAAAGTGTCAGAAATTGAAGAAGGTGAGAACAATGAAAATTAAAGGCAACTTGATGCACAGATTAAAATCAAGCTTCTAGAATCCTGTCCAGTTCTGTCCTGTGCCCACTAACACTGGACTATTGGATTTCTTTGTTTTGATAAGTGGTTCTAGAAACTGATCACACAAAGGAACACTGGATGATTAGTTAACATTTCATCCATTAAATCTGAAAGGAAGAAAAATGTTAAAATTAACAATTTTCATGATAAAATATATTTATCTGCAAGATAGTGGCTGACATTTAAATAGCATTGTGTGCCAGGAGGCTTTGGGTTAGTATTTTTAAATGTTTTGTATTTACTTAAATATAAAAGTTTTACAAATTAGTACTTAAAAGTTCTTCTTGTAGTTCCAAATAGTCTTGCCATTTTGTGGATTAAAACCCTAGTAGGAGGATAGGTGTGTTTACCCTGGGATCACAGCCAGTTAGTTGTGGTGCTGGACCATTACTGTATGATGTTAAATCTATAATTGTTTTCTTTTTTTCCCATTTATTAAAAACAGATATTTTTCTCACAAAATATACCTTAAACCTGGTTTCCACTCCCTCTACTCCTCCCAGTTCCCCCTCATTCCCCTCCCATCTGTGTCCATTCTCTTTCTGTTTCTCATAAGATCATTAGATAGTCTTCTAAGGGATAATAAGAAAGTATAGAAAATAAAATATAACAAGATAAAACAAAACCATTACACTGGGTTGGGCAGGACAAACAAATAGAAGGAAAGGGGCCCAAGATAAGACAGAAGACTCAGAGACCTTCTCCTTCTCATAACCCAGATATCCTATAAGAACACTAAACTGAAAGCCATATTATGTACACAGAGGACATGGTGCACAGCAGAGCCAGGCAGCCCTGTGCATGCATGTCAGTCTCTGAGAAACTGATGGGCTTCCATCATGTGGATTCAGAGGGCCTTGTTGTTTTGTTTAATTTTTTTTGTTTTGTTTTGTTTTCCATCTCCTCCAGCCCTTACCCTGTTTCCCTTCTTCATCTATAGAGTTACCTGATCCCTGAGGGCTGGGGTTCACTCTCTGCTGTAGAATATATGTTCTTATCCACTACTCAAACTTCTCAGGATCACTTAATGGCTCCCTGAAAATACAGTCTTTATAGTGATGCCATTAATGCATTTTACTTAAATACCTTGGGAAATTACGTGTAAGCAGGCTGTATGTATCTTTTATTATCTCGAGTGTTATCAAAGGTTAGTCCTTTGAGAATTTCATTGTTAAAAAACATTCAACATCAAGGCAGTGCATAGTTAGAAATAAAAACTGAAGGTGTTATCATGGAAGGAGTCCTCTCTCCTGCCTTCTCGGTCCTTTTCTTATATGAACGTGCCCATCTTTATTTATTAGAAGTTCTCTCTTTAACTTTGGTCCCTTTTCACTTTTTTTTAAGAATCTTTGAAAAATTTGGCTTAGGAATTTCATAGATGCAAATAATGCACTTTGATAAAATCCACAAACTACTCCCTTCTCTCAGTTCCTCCCATTCCCCTTACCATGTAACCCTAGCAGCATTATGAACTTTTGGTGTCAGCAGCTTCTGTCAATTGATTGGGTGTAAATACCTGCATCTGACTCTTCCAGGTGCTTGTTGGGCCTCTTGTAGGGCTGCCATCCTAGGCTCCTGTCTGTAAGCACACCATAGCATCAGTAATAGTCTTGATTATTTCCTTGGACTGGAAAATTTTTCTCATTTGTAAAGCTATCAGTGTACATATAACAACCCAAATATTGTGAAAGTCAATATATATATATATATATATATATATATATATATATATATATCAAACTGAATAACAGAAATGTCTAATTAAGAGGAACATATCTGAAGAAATCCATAGATTATACACTGATTTTTTAATTTTTTAAATCAGTCCTGTAAATTTGAGATCTCATGCTTTTAATGCTAGGCAAGTGCTCTAACTCTGAGCCAGGCCCTCAGACTCCTCAGTGTCTTAAAACTCAAGTGTAAACACAATTATTTTCAATTCCTTAGATTTTCTTTGATAAGCATAAATTGTATATAAGGTTCATATGCAGGATGTATTTTTAAAATACATGTCTATTTGTCATCCTGATTCTGGATTGAATTTTTACCCCTTGTGTATTGACTTAAAATTGCTCACATTTATAATAAAGATAATAATATTGTCATAATAAGTCTTTCTTTGATTTTGGCTAAAAGGAATTAAAATAGAAATCTATTACACTTAGAAGAAAAGTCGTTTCTTAGAGAAAAGGTAATGTACACACAAGCACATTGAAAATTTATAATGAGGAAAAATGTTTGAAGGAGCCTCTTTCTTTGGATGACAACATCCAATAAAGTAAGCCATTTCCCCTTTGCACTTAGGGTGGAGAAAACTTAGCATTTCTTATTAACATTTTCTCTTAATCAGTAGAATCATTAGCTACTCAATCATCTCAGTGTCACTGGCCCTTCAGAATCCTAACCCCAACTGGCGATGCCTCACTAACTCCTATGGCTTTTTGGAGAGAGTTCTGTACTGATAATTGACAGGAATTCTCTTGGGGAGTTGAAGCTACAAATGGATGTTTAAACATTTTATAGTAAGACAGAAATTTCAGACAGAAGGGATCACTGACAATTCCTCCCTGTATTCCCTGGCCTCTCATTTCTGTTTTGGGACCACTTTAAAAAACATCTTATCCTAAACTCAAGAAGGATGACCAAAATACGGATACTTTACTCCTTCTTTAAAAGGGGAAAAAGAATACCCTGGGGAGGGGATAAGGAGGCAAAGTTTAGAACAGAGGCAGAAGGAACGCCCATTCAGAGCCTGCCCCACATGTGGCCCATACCTATACAGCCACCCAATTAGACAAGATGGATGAAGCAAAGAAGTGCAGACCGACAGGAGCCGGATGTAGATCGCTCCTGAGACTAACAGCCAGAATACAGCAAATACAGAGGCGAATGCCAGCAGCAAACCACTGAACTGAGAACAGGACCCCCGTTGAAGGAATCAGAGAAAGGACTGAAAGAGCTGAAGGGGCTTGTGGCATATGAACAATGCCAAGCAACCAGAGCTTCCAGGGACTAAGCCACTACCTAAAGACTATACATGGACTGACCCTGGACTCTGACCTCATAGGTAGCAATGAATATCCTAGTAAGAGCACCAGTGGAAGGGGAAGCCCTTGGTCCTGCCAAGACTGAACAACGCCCCCCCCCCCAGTGAACGTGATTGTTAGCGGGGAGGGCGGTAATAGAGGGAGGATGGGGAGGGGAACACTCATATAGAAGGGGAGGGGAATGGGTTAGGGGGATGTTGGCATGGAAACCGGGAAAGGGAATAACAATCGAAATGTAAATAAGAAATACCCAATTTAATAAAGATGGGAAAAAAAGAAAAGAAAATACATCTTATCCTGGTGCTTAAACGTTATTCATTGGTGATACTTCTAATATGTCACCATAAACATTTGAGTGGTTTCAGATTCATGAGGTGCTATACACATGCTCTTAGTGATCATTAAGAAAAGAATAAATATAATTTCTTCTGTAGTCTGATAATGCACTTTCAACAAAGAGTGATGAAACGTGTTGATTTTGATTCTTCCTAATGGCCTATAGACTTGGGGAGCAGGTAAAACTTTTACATTGACATGTATAACCACCATGAACATAGTCCATATCAACTCCAGGAATATACCACAGACTAGATGCCTAATGAGCACTAGAAATGTATTTCTTTAACTTCAAAGGTCAAACATGTGTAACCTGATGAGGCCATTCCAAAATGGTTTCAATGAAAAGTGCTGTCTTCTGGCAGGAACACAGTTGTGACCTCAATGGAGAAAAGAGAGATGGATAAAAGGACATTTTTCAAGGAATAACTTAATCATACCCAAAGCAGCCCCTACTAATTTCCTCACACTGGTTTGCTTGACCGACATGTTATAAGGGAGGAAAATATTCTAACGACAGAAAGGATTAAGACTCAGTTGACTGAGTAACACGGTTCCCCCAGACCTATATGTTATTTCCTGGGGTTTCAATCCAATATGACCACCTAAGTGTGAAAGTACTGCAACCCTATTCCTGCATCTGTGGCCGTTCACATTTTTATAATACGATGTTCATAATTTAGCCCACAGGCCACATGCTGTGCCCTGTTGCTTTTTCACACATCGCATCCATGCAGCTCGGCCAAAGCACTTTGTTTCATTTAAACTTCAGATGCACGTGTTTCATGGCATTGATGAAGAGTAGAAAGAACTGCTTTTGAGTCATTTACTGGCATAAGTGTTGCATAAAGGCAGGAAAAGTGCATTGAGATGTTGTAAAACGAAAATACTTAAAAAGCAAGGGTGAGCTAGATAGGCTACAGATGAATATTGGGATATAAAATTGATTTACATTACATTAAGCACAAGGTAAAGCAAAATTACTAATCATTCACAAACAGAATGTTTGTCAATAGGTAAACAATAAGTATCTAAAGGAAACAAAATTTAGTTGTTAACATTAACTTTTGCTATGTGTTCAGTTAACCATAAGAATATTTTAGAGTACTAAACAGCTCAATAGAAAGTAACAGAAAATTTAATTTGTCATTATATTAAGCAATTGAAAATAATATATTGTATAGCCTAAAGAATAGGGAGCATTCACTAAGAGGAACCTATCATGGCTGTCCCCTCGAAAGACCCAACAAGCAGCTGAAAGAGTCAGATGCAGATGTGTGCACCCAACCAATGGACAGAGGCTGCTGACACCTGTGGTTGAATTAGAGAAAAGCTGGAAGAAGCTGAGGAGGAGGGCGACCCTGTAGGAGGACGAGCAGTCTCAATTAACCTGGTCCCCTGAGATCTCTCAGACACTGGCCACCAACCAGGCTGCATACACCGGCTGAGATGAGGCCTCCAACACATGTGCAGCAGAGGACTCCAGGATCTGGGTTCAGTCAGAGAAGATATAGCTACCCCTCAAGAGACTGGAGACCCCTGAGAGTTTAGAGGTCTGGTGGGGTAGAGGGTATGGGGGTATAGGTACATCCTCATGGAGACAGGGGATGGGGAGGAGGTATGGGGTGGGGAACAGTCAGAGAATAGGCCAGGAGGAAAATAAAATCTGGAATGTAAAAAAAAATAAAAGTTTTAAAAAGGAAATTGTAAATACTAAATAATAAAAAGCAAACAGAAACAGATATGACATGAAGTGATTTTAATGAGAAAAATACTTTTAACAAACAAAAATGTACAGTATTTAAATGCTCTGGAATTGCAAAATATAAATTGAAGTGAGGTTAAATACCTGTGTCTAATCCTGAAATATATACTAAATAATAATAACTTATTATTATTAAATGCCTTTCGATTGAAAATTGAATGTAATTATAAATGCATATTAGGAAGCAAGCCCTTGATAAAATTATGTGAGGTCTATTTCTTTTACATTTTAATAAAAAATCCAAAACATGAAAAAAGAGATCATATGTTATTTGTGTCAGCTTTTTAAAACAGACATATTTATACAGCCTCGATACTTAGATCTTATGTTACGTATATGCAAACTCTTATACATATAGAATGACATAATGACACTCTGCACAAATCGTCCTAGGAAGTCATTCCCTATGCACTAATAAGTGAAAAATCCCAACTTACAACATAAGAAAACACTCTCTGTCACTGTTTAAGAAAATGTGCAAAATTAAAATGAAAGTTAATATTTGGAAAATTTAAGAAGATTTGAATCCTGAAATTTGATTAATAATTTCTTTTTAATTTTTTTCTCAAATTTACTTTGGGTTCGACTTCTAAATCCTTCAGACGTTGATGTATTATTAAAAAGGAGTAAAGTTTTTAAAAAACATAGAATACTCCGCATTGTATACTTGTTTAGGAACTGGTTTTTGTTCCGTTTTATTTTGTTTGTTTCTTCTAGAAAGGCAGGTTATGCAGATAGCAAGAGTAAGGTTGATTGAACTTCCATAGCTCTTTTGTTATAAACAGCATCAATGCTGTATATAAATTTGAGTATTTTGAGGAAAATAATTAGGCCATGCATCTTGGTAATAAATTAAATTTAATAATTTAAACTACAGTTTAGAAGAACACATCAATATTTCTGACAAATATTTCAGTTTTTTTTCTTTTTTTTTTTCAGAGCTGGGGACTGAACCCAGGGCCTTGTGCTTGATAGGCAAGTGCTCTACCACTGAGCTAAATCCCCAACCCCTCAGTTTTATAACTATCATTCTGTTGTTCTTGCTCAGACAATTCTAGGCTTTGAACAAGTTGTCTTCTGAGTCAATAGGGATATAAAATGTGCATGACCAGAGACTACCAAAGGCAATAAAAATAGTTCACCACTGGCGTCCATGGTCACTCTACATAATGATTTGTCTTGTACTACATAAGGCAACATACGGAGTTCAAATGAAAACATGCCTCTCATTGGCAGCATCTCACAGTGCATCGTCAGCAGCAGAATGTGCCTATGTTTTGTGGCTATCAGTTGAGATGTCTATCTTGTGGTATGCAAGTAAAATTTGGGTATTCTGTTTACAGCAGTCATTAAGGAATTAATTCACTTTGTAGCACATTCATTTCTCTTGCGGTACAGTGTGTGTCTTGCTTGACCTCCGATATCTTTAATTTCTATTCTTTTGGGAACGTTAAAGACACTATTTGACAGTAAAATGAGCACTCTCTATCTCAAGGCTTGATCAGTTAATCTCCTTAAAATATTTTATTTTAGGTTCTAGCCCCTGATTTGTATCACACTGGATCTAGAAGTCCAAATTGTTAAAAGTTCAGAACAACTCTCTACTCCTCCTTCTCCTCCCCTCCTCCTTAGCCTCCTTCTCCTCTTCCCCTTCTCATACCTTCTCCTCCTCCTTCTCTTCCTCCTCCTCCCCGTCCTCCCCCCCCTCCTCCTCTTCTTTCTCATTCTTCTCCTCGGACTTCTTAGTTTCTTTGATTTCTTTTATCATTATAGCTAGATGTTGAAGTGAAAAGATGATATCTGACTAAAATATGAACTCGCTATTTTAAACAATCATTGGAAAGAGAATATTTGGTAAATTCTTTCCCAAAATATCAAATATGTTTTAAAGTTTACAATTGGAACAGTTTAAAAATACGAATTATTACTTTTTGTTTCATTTACGTCTTGAAGATGTGTTTCGCTGATACACAAGAAGCCTCCACTAATTACAGGCAAAATTTTAAAAGAACATTCCAGTACCGTGGACCATTTGCTAGGTTTTATCAGTGCATTGTTTTGCTATACAATGAACAATTCTTTGAACACTAATTTTCCGTGGTTAGTTTCAAATACAATTGGGTTTATAGATACTAGTGAAACATCTTTGCTTTTGAGTGTGGCCCACTCCTGGGAATATCTCTAAGTTTTTCTATTATTTTACTGGCTTTTTAAAAAAAAACAATCTTGTTCTACTTAGAAGACTTCAGTCAGAAGAGTTAACTAAAGACACAGCATTAAGGAAAACCATTTTGACCACTTCTAGCGTAATTCAAACAGAAATCATTGGCTAGTAACACGTTTATATTGGCTGGAATTGTCTAAATCACTGTTAGTGGATTTTCTAATCACATGTAATCTTGAAATAATACAGGTTCATCATTAAGAAAGACTCGTTGCCTATGACAGAAGGGCATGATACCCACTCTCGAGAACAGATAGAAACTTCTTTGTGAATTGAAGTAGTCTTCTTTATCTGGTTCCCAGGACTCTTAATTATAGGCAGACCAGAATTTTCTAGATAAAAATAAGTGATTTAAAAATAGATAACCTAAAGCACAATATGGTGTTGGTGTGATTCCAGAGCCCGATCAGTTAAAAACAGTGATCATGTTTTTATCTTGTGCTCGTTTTAATATATGCTAATCTTTTGATTATATTATTGCATTTAAACAATACAAATACAAATACGTTATTCAAAAACCTTGATTTCAAATTATGTTATTAATACGAATAACTGAATCTTATGTAAGCTTTTAAAAATTACATTTTTCTATAATGTCTTTGTGCATTTCTGTCCATCAAGAGAAGGGGATGTGCCTTAATACTCATGTGGAATTCATGGGATGGCCTGCTTGAGTCGGTTCTTTCCTCCCATCATGTATGTTCAAAGGTTCACACTCGCATTGCTAAGATCTACTGTGCTCAGCACCTTTACCTGAAAACCTTTTATCTGAGAAATACATTGGGGAAAATGTTCACCCTTGAATTATGTGTCCACGTGGATTTTAACTACTGAATAGATTTTGTTTTAGGAGTATCTCAGGGATGCAATGTCCCAATTAAAATCAAGGCTCAGAGGTCTCCATTTTGTTAACCTCTTTGCCACTTGACTATGAACTATTGGCAGTTCACAGTTTATAAGACATGTGCCAAGGGAGGGCTGTCATGCTGTAGCTGGTAATTAACCACTCTGCCTGGAAACTCTCTGCTATCAGGATAGAAGGCTGCATTTCAAACCAGCTATACAATTTTGGTGTTTGTATTCAGTATTTGCATGAAGAATGATTTTGAGATGAAAATTGGAGGCTTCTAATTTTGTGCTGAATGACAGCTATGTATTTCCATAAATGTATGAGCATTTTGACATGAAACTGTTATTTCTCATCTGAAGTCATAATTGTTCCGTGTGAAAGTAGGCCATGGGAAGGAATAATAATAATAATTTTCCCTTTTGAGATCATAGCAGTAATAAGCATAATTTTCCGAGCTTCTTATACGCAGGCAGAGCCCTGCTTCTCGGCAGTCTCACAAGACCATTGCTGAGTCAGTGATGGAGCGCAGCAAGGGGAGCAGGATTAGCTGCTCTTTGCAGGCATCTTGCCTGTCTGACCTGTCCTGCTTAACAGTAGCAGCCCAGTTAGTTCTTGCACTGCTACACTGGGGGCCTTGACAAAGAGAGCAGACCGGAGGTCAGGAACGCCATCCCAAGGGGTTAATACGTCTCCTTAGGAAGCTCTGCAACCTATTTTGTCGTGACGTGCAGTTTTTAAAGCAGTCTGTTTTCTTTGAGAAGAATTCATTTCTCTGGGTTGTCAACAAGTAAAAATGGTTTCTGCTGTGGCTGTTAAGTGATGTTTAAAAAAAACGGCTCCAATTTATGTTAAAGAAGCCACGTAGAATGGAGGCGACTGAAAGGCAGTGGTCCACGGAAGGTAGAAAGGAACAGAGGACACAGAAGTCCTGGCAGCGGCACAGTGCTGTTTGGCTTCTAGCAGCAGCGGTAAGAACTACTTGTACTGGGTAAGAAACTGTTCAGTTCAGACTCGTCCAATAAAACATGCATCCTGCAAAGGAAATACGGTGCATGCAGTCTTACTTGAAAAAGCACCATCACTTGTGAGGTAGCTCAGCAAGCACAAGTGCCAGCTGCTAAGCCTGATGTTGACATCCGTCGCCACGACCGGTGAGGTAATGGGAGGACCTATTCCTGTGAGGCGTCCATTGCCATACTCACTGAGATGCTTATGACCGCATGCGCACAGACACACAAATAAATAAATTTAAAAATCAGTATCATCCACTCAAAATAGAGAGAAGGCATTTAAATTCTTCAAGTTTATAGGTAACAGCTTGTAGGTATAGGTAGGATTTCACCAAAAATAAGGTGTGTGCTTGCGTGCATGCATGCGTGCGTGCCTGTGGGCGTGTGTGTGCACATGAGCTCACGAATGCATGCACGTGTTCATTTAGGCCTTGCAGGATTTTCTGAAGACTTAGTAATCACTTCTGTTACCCCATGTATGTGTGAGGGATGTAGAGTAGGAATCTGAAACCGGGTGGGGGGGCAAGCTTTTCAGTGCACTAGCTTTATGGAGAACTTCCTCTCTAAAATGCCCACTTCTCCACTTCTCAGGAGACCACTGCTCTTCTGTTCAGACCTTTGTACTAATGGTCATTTCTCTGACCTGCCCATCATTGGTTTTGATTTTCTCATGAGATGATTGGCAGGAGTCATCCCTCACACCTGTTCGGTACCCTTGTGGCAAATGGAGTATGTGAGAAGGCTGGTTGGCTAGGAGCCAGCCCATGCCTTGAATACACGGATTCCCCCCTTGCCTAACTGTCCTATAGAGATATTGCATTAGCATCATGCACAAAATGTTCAGCTGCCTTACTCTTGAACCTTTTCCCTTGACCCCAAGCAAATGATTTTCTGAGATATAAATGTGTGAAAGGTGGTCATTTATATAAACTTGGAGAAATACAAGGAGATAGCACTGGAAGAAAATTGTTATTGCACTCTGATCTTGAGGGAAAATGGATTTATTATTATGAAATAACAAAGTACTCTTAAAGCTAAAACCTTTTTTGCCCTACTTCAACCCGATGAAAAGGTTTACGTCCACGTTATAAACCCATCCAAACTCTGGCCTGTAATGGAAAACCTGAGCACTCCCTCACACGAAGAAATAGAATCCATTGCTCTAATAAAATACCTCATTAAAATATGGTTGGAATCTCTGTGCTGAGGCAATTTTCAACTACAAATTAAGAAAGAGTTGTTTGAACCTGTAATTAGAGTTCAATGAAGTGATCTTGGGAAAAAAAGCGCAAAGGAAATTAAATAGTGGATCCTTCGCTGAGTGCTTGTCTTGAAAGGAATAATGTATAGGTTAGAGGAGGCAATAGCAGCAGTCAAGGAGACATGACCTTGCTGTGTTTGTTCTTTGCAGGAATGCACCCCTCTTCCAGTCAAGGCAATTCCCTGTCCAGAATAAATCCTGTGGTGAAATAGAAAAATGCAAGGCTACATCCTCCACACTCTGCAGAGAGACACTCTGGAGGTTGGCGGGAATAGCAGGATTCCAGTACCAACTGCTAAGACAATTGTAGCATCACTCATAACAGCAATGTGTCCTATCATTATTCGAATTCTTACTTCTGTGAAGTTGCCTGAATAATCAAAAGTTACTGTGTCTTCCCAGTTGGAAGCATCATGGCTTTTGTAATAGTATCTCTTCAGAGGCTCCTTAATTTGATATAGTGTTCGGGTTAAATTTAAAGTTATCTTCATAGTTAAAAAAAATTCATTTTGATATTCCTAAAGCTGAGGGCTTTCAAATCTCTAGAGAATTTAATTTAGTTAAATTGCAATCCTAAAATAGTTCTACTTTTCCCCATATGTAATGCCTGTTTCCAGGACACTATTCTCCCCTTTTGCTGAGTTCAACCTGTGTCTTTCTGTAATTCCTAAATCCATTTCCTTACCATAGTTGCCCATGAATGCTGTACCATACAGATACGATTGCTGCCATGACTAGAGCCATTTGCCAACTCTAGTCTCAGAATAACCAGGACATTCGGTGTGTGGGAACCTCCTTGGTCCTCTTCTTGAAGTTTAATCAGATTTAGAAAGGCTGAGTCTTGCTCACCATGTGGCTCAAAGGAAATCTAATTATACCACCCGTAAATACACCCTGCAGCTCCGGCCTCATCAAGTTGTAATAATGCCCGTCATTCAGAAAAGACAAAATTGCTTCTAGCACAGTTCCTCACACCTTGCTGTGAGGAATAAATACTTGATGAATGAATACCCCACAAAGTGCCCTACAGGACAGGAAGGTCATGCACAGACAAGGTCACAGTAATTATGCTTCTGAAAGACGATCCAACACCTTCCTCACTGTTCTGTTTATGCCATAAATGAATATGATCTTTGCATTACTGGTGATCTGTGGTTTGATTCCTAGGTCCTTGTCCTTTTCATCCAAAGGGCTAAAATATAAAAGCCTACACAGGTTTGCAAGTGTAAGATATGACTTCATTCAAAGCAAAGCCAAGCTCCGGTCAGAAATACTGTATTAAGACTGGCAGCACCCACATCAGTGAGTCAAGGGCCAGAGTCTTTCCCAGCTTCCTCTCATGGCATTCAAGAGAAAGAGGAGTTTATTTACCAAGGTGCATCGTTCTCTATCATGATTGAGAGATCAAACTATAAAGTCTTATTTTCTGCTGTGATTATCACTTCCCATAATGCATCGGACATTGATCATTTACATAGGCACGGGGTAGTAAATCTGAGATTCTCCCTTAAACCTCAATCGGCAACATAATTTTGCCTTATTTATTGGGAATGCATCTAAAACTTGTCTTAGCAGGAATGCATTTTATACTCTGCTACCTAAGCTTACCCCATTGTTCATAGTCAAGGGCACTTGTGCATCTGAATGTATGTATGTGGGGTGTGTCCCACATTCCTAACATTTTGCTGGTATGATTCAAAGAAGGGTGTGTGAGTAGCCAAGTGAAGGCCCAAGTTTCTAAGTTATTTCTTCGACTTGGCTACCTTAATGGTGTTTATGAGAGAAACTTCACATTGATAATCAAGTGCCTGTCTTTCTAGCATTCACTTCTCTAAGGTATATTTAATGTCAGAACTTTGAAACTTTGCTATATGTGTTCAAGTATATTTTATTATCTTATTTTTGGTATTTCTGTATTAGTTTCTTTTCATTTTCTTTTACCTTTTTATTGAAAATATATTCTTCTCCCATACAATTCATCTCAACCACAGTTTCCCTTCTCCCCACTCTTCCTGGCTTCCCCCGCCTTCCCTCTCCCCCAGATCCATTCCCCTTCCATTTCCATTCAGAAAAGAACAGGCCTCCTAGAGACAACAACCAAACAGAACAAAGCAGGATACACTAAGACAAGGTGAAAGCCCTCATATCAAGGCTGGACAAAGCAGCATAAGAGGAAAAGAGTCTCAAGGGAAGGAAAAAGAGTCAAAGACACAACTACTGCCACTCCTAGGAGTCCCACAAAACCACCAAATTATTAGCTATAACATATAACATATAACTTGCAGGCTTTCTGTTCTCATCTCTATGGACACAAGTGAACCCTGCTTAGTTGACTCAGTGGGCCATGTTCTCAGGATGTGCTTCGTTCCCTTTGACTCTTACAATCTTTCATTCCTCCTTCCATCATGTTTCTTGAACTCAAGGTGAGGGACCTGATGGAGCTCTCCAATTTAGACTCTCTCTGCATAATGTCAGGCTGTGAGTCTCTGCACCTGCTCCAATTTGCTATCACAGGAAGCCTCTCTGATGATGACTGGACAAGGCACAGATCCATGAGTATAGCAGAATATCATTAGAAATAATTTGATAATTTTTTTTCTGCCAGTGGTGTTTGGTTCTACCATAGATCTCTGGGCTAGCCAGTCTCTGGTTCTTATCCATCCAGGCAGTATAAGGCATGGGCTCCTTCCCATGACATGGGCCTCAAGTTAAACCAAACATTGACTTGACCATGTTTATAAGGTCTGTGTCACTACTGCCCCAGCACAGCTTGCAGGCAGGGGGAGTGTAAATTTCCCTGGGAAGGAAAAATAAAATAGATCCTATAGGAGACCTGAGGGAGGTGGTGGACAGAAACAAGTGGGATGGGAGAGATAGAGGGAGAGAGTACAGGTAGAGGCAACTGAAATTGAGGGACAATTGGGAACAGTGTGGAAACCTAGTGCAATAGAAACTCCCTGGAATCCATGTGGGTAACCCTGGTGAGGACACCTGCTAATGGGAGATAGGGAGTCTGAACTGGCTGTCTTATGTAGCCAGCAAGGCTTCTGGTGGTTAAACTGAATTACATTTGGTTGAGTTGTTGGCTAAGGAAGTCCGTTTGAGATCCATAAACACCCCAGGCAGAGGCTAGGATGGAAGGCTGTTCTCTGAAACTGTTCCTTTATAACTCTTGGTTGTTCTCTGTGCCATCTTGCCAGCTCTGTTTTCTGATGGTTTTATTTTCTGCAGCTTCATATGTAGCTAGAAGTGGTCTGAAACTCACTATGTAGCTGATGATTACCTCGAACTTCTGATTCTCATGCCTCCACTATCCAAACGCTAGAATTAAGGCACCATATCTTTTGTATGCAGTGCTGAAAACGAACACAGATTTTTATGTATGCCACTCAGGATAACTAACCAAACATCTTCAGCTTCGTGTTATATATCTTCTTATTCAGGTATGCTTTATCTTTCTTAGATGTTAGCTGTGATGAGGAAAACATTTTAGATTCCCTTATATAAGTTTTATATCTACATTTCCTTTGGAATGGTGGAATAATAATATAAACATCACTCACTCCAGTTTATACATGAAAATCTGAGTCTCCAGCCAGAGCTTGTTACTTCTCATAGTTGAGTAAATACCAACCTTTTATTCAGAACCAGAGAAAACCAAGCTGGAAGATGCAATCACAGGTAAGAAACCAAGATTAACATATCTAATTTCCCATTTACAGACAGAGGTAACGTTTCTACCCAGCTGTGGATCCCAGCAATGGCTCAGTAGGAAAGCATGAGGAAAGAGGTCATGTTCTGTAGCAGGTAGAGAGAAAGGAGAAGGCAGGAACACACACATATACCAGTCCCCCAGTTAGGTTCTAAGATGCCCTGGAAGATGGATTGTTCTTGGTAACAATCACAGTAGGTGACAATATTGTATTACCTTGAAGACTGGGGGATAATTTTCCCTCTAGAATCTCAGAAATGAATCAGTATAATAGCTATGATTTGCCTGCTCCTTGTCTCTTGTATGCTGTCTAGTTACAGAAACTTTTAGCTCAGCATGAGAAAAATGGTAGCATCTCTTACCGTTCAAAATTAGACCCCAAACCCAGAGCTTTGGGCTACTGAGATGTCCCATAGGTCCCTTAGTTCCTCACATTAAAGATTTTCACCCTCTGGCCATTCATCTCTCTTTTTAGAATTTTCTAATTAGAATTGCTTTACTTACTTAAGCAACCGAGTCAGAAACCTTGGTTTAAGCTTGGCGAGAACAGGAACAGTGTGCTAAGACCCTATCTTTAGAATTAAGTGGGTTGTATGGTCATTTTGAGCTTAGGTTCAACTCAGTGACACACAGATTACTTTGATTTTTGAAATTTCAGTTCAAGCATACTTCACCAATGTCGTAACTATAGCAATCTCATTTTCCTCATCGTTTCATTGTGTGGTCACAGGGTATAATCCAAAGCAGGTATCTTGCTTTCCTCAGCTCTACCTCATTACTAAGGTTCAGCACAAACCAAAGATGGAGATGACCAAGACTGTTGATGATGACCCCTGACCTTTTCCTCCACCATCCTTCACCTAAAAGGTCATCCATTCAATGCATTCTTTCTAACTACTTTGGATCTCTACCTTATGTCTAACATGTTGCCTAAGGCTTTAATTAATTTCTGCATAATTATTACTGTGTGGGCTTGAAGCCTGTTTCTTCACCTCTGCTCAGCCTTCCTCCATTCGTCCTTCATGGTGTTGAAGAAGGTTTTTTCCTCTGCTAAAAATTCTAAAGCAGCATGCATATTGTTTACAAATCCTTTAATGCTGCATCATACTCGCTTGATGCAGACCCCCAATTATTACCCATGGATTTCATGAACCCCTTGCTGCATCACCTGCCATTTGGAGATGTGAGAAAATCCCAGTCTTTTCACAGCTTCATGCCTTTGTGTCCTCACATCTTTCTGAAAAGCCTTTTCAATTGTTAAATTCTTTGTCACCATTTCAAATCCCCAAATCCATTACTGCCATCTATTTCCTTCTGTCCTTTTGGGTTACCTGATTGCTTTCGCTATTATACATTGTTAGATTTGTTAAAGACTTGGTAAGTATTTAGTCCAGAATATTGCTGTTACTATCACAATCGTCGTCATCCTTATTAATATTATATATCTAGCTTAATCCTACTGAATAACTAAACGTGGCAGCCTCAGAAGAATCAATGAGTCAAGAATTAAAAGGGAGGTGCATTAAGTAATCACCAAGTATATTCGATCTTCAGACATTCAACTCGCTAAGAACAAAATAGATTACAAACCAGGATTTTGCTCGTTTATATTTGTTATATATACACCCTCCCATGTCTGCTTAGCGATCTTACAATGAGTGAGTTTTCTATTGTCATGAATTTTAATGCTGAATGTACAACTTAAGATAGCACACACCTGTTATTATAAAGTGGAGTGATGAAAACCCTGACCCCAGGTCTTACCAAGTTATGACTGAGACATCATTGCAGTCTGTAGCACTGAGTTAAAGGCTCTGAAGGGAATCTGTTCCACCATTTTGGAGAAAAGTTTATCATATTCAGTGTCTTCCCAGTGTTAGACTATGGGCTCTTCCCAGTATCTAGATTGTTTCCTCTGAATGGATCCTGTTCTCCTTTCTCATACATCATTTTAACCATAGTCCTTTAAGAAATCAACTGGTTGCATGGGCTGTACCCATCACATTTGCAAAGTCTCTCTAGCCACATAAGCTCACATATTCATAAATGTACAAAATAATGTCATGCTCCTTTAAGGAGGAATCACCTTGTCTAACATAAAAAGCAAATTGTTACTGAGTGACTGGAATAGGAAGGCTCCTGATATGTGATAGGAATCTGCTGATTCTGGAAGTGATACTTTTAGATCAAGTCCTTGAATACCTTGCTGTGACATACATTAAGGGTTCAGAAATAGTCCCCATGTAACTATTTATGTAAAGTTTGTTTGCTTATACTGTGAGGTGCCATGCTGTAAGATAACACTTTAACCTCTACCATACTTACAGTACTATTTGTCATTTGTTACTTTAAAGGTAAACACTATCTATTATTAAAAATAAACATCTAAGGCAGAGTTGGAAATATGCCCCTTTTGCATATGTTCCCTGACTTGACTTCATTCAGTCTTTTGATTTCTGTTCCATCCTGTCCTGGCCTCATACATATCCTATGGACATTAACGTGCTTCATAGTGATACATTATCAAGCCGTGAAATCCCAGCCCTTACCCTTTGTCTTATGCAGCATCTCTTTCCTTCCTTTTCCTCACCCCATAACTTTCTTATTCAACTAGAGGTCATTGTTGTTGCCTATATTTCATTCAGCGCAAGGTCTTTCTTTGCCCAACTTCCTAGTTGCCGTTATTGTCCATTAGTAACTCCAAAGTGACACATTTTCTCAAGTGTATTAATAATGCATCCCATCAACTCCTTACCATAAGCTACCCTTATTTCTGACTCAATCTACCTTGAAGGTTCCCAGAGATCTTTTTTGTCAAACGCAATTAACCTTTATCCAGAATTATCTTAATTCCCTTTCACATTTGGTTATTTCCTTAAAACATCATGAAATTTGACACTCTGCTTTCTACATAGTTTTAAACAATTCAGTGAGTTTTGCTTCTTTGTTTTACTTTTACTCTATGATTTACAAATTCTTCAAGATCAATTCTAACTTTTGTTTTTCCTTTCTGGGAAGTTCTAGTCATTATCTTTGCCTAGATTGATGCCTTTGCAATGACATCATGAAAACCCACTGCCTTCCTAAATGACCACCCCATTTTTTTTGAAGGAGGGGTGAGACAAGAAAATGAAACATGAACAGGAACCCTCAAATGCATTTTTTTTATTAACTTGAGTATTTCTTATATGCATTTCGAGTGTTATTCCCTTTCCCAGTTTCCGGGCAAACATCCCCCTCCCCCCTCCCCTTTCTTATCGGTGTTCCCCTCCCCATCCTCCCCCCATTGCCGCCCTCCCCCCAACAGCCTAGTTCACTGGGGGTTCAGTCTTAGCAGGACCCAGGGCTTCCCCTTCCACTGGTGCTCTTACTAGGATATTCATTGCTACCTATGAGGTCAGAGTCCAGGGTCAGTCCATGTATAGTCTTTAGGTAGTGGCTTAGTCCCTGGAAGCTCTGGTTGCTTGGCATTGTTGTTCATAAGGGGTCTCGAGCACCTTCAAGCTCTTCCAGACCACCCCATTTATATGAGGTAGTGAAACTTGATATCTTCCTTAATTACTTACTTAATTACTTCCATATTGTCACTGCCCTTTGTTACTCCTGAAAATCGGGTGCGTTCCTGCACTCATATACTCAAGAGACATTTAGAAGTTTCTAGATTCGGGAATTGCAAGAATAGAGCTACAAATAAGCTTCTAATTGTTTGAGTTGTTAAGCTTTCATACATAAGCCATTCAGGCAGAGTTCATACTAAGAAACTTTATTTTAGCAGTCTGTGTCTCCAATTCACTGGATAAGTGCACACCGGTTTTACTATAGCCAGGTAAGATTCGATGACATGGTATTTTGAACATAAAACAAAGTGTTTCTCTTTTCTAAGCAGTGACGTAAAAATAAATATAAATATAAGTCCATGTTCACTGAAGTCAAATGAACTTTAGGGATATAGTTCTGCAAGTGAGCATACGGATTTCTAATTTCCTGGCCATGAACACACCACGCTCCTTTAGTAAATCAATGCTAATAGAATAGCATGGTGTTCTTACCCACTTTGGGGTATGTGAATCATTGCAATCAATTGGATTTGCATTTATAAAAGCCATGGCGGAATGTAAAAGTTAATGGTCAGAAAAAATTAAAAGCCACACATAAAGAAAATGAATTTCAAAATGTAATTTGAATTGCTATGATTGAGTAGGAAAATAAAATAGCCAGTAAAAGATCATGTCTTAAAAATCAGTTTTCACTGACACTGAGAAGTGATTTTTTTCTAGTCATTACCTTCATTGCATGAAACACTTCTACATTTTGCTGAATTCACAATACACATGTATAGGTGTCCTTAAATATGGATTTAAGTTTAGTGCTTTGCAATATTTTTATTACTTAGGTTAGATTATCCTATTTCAGAAATATATTACTGTTGAAGAAATTAAACCAGAAGAAATTTTGATTGTTACTTTGTCTTCTAGGTATCAGCAGAAAAATCAACGATTTCTCGATCTTGTATATGGCAATGGGATTCTGAAACCAATTCATACATCGTAAAAGAATCCCGAACATATTCCTTCTCCTTTACTCGTCTATATTTAGAGACATCACATTTGTAACTGCAAAGAGTCCTAGGGAGAGAACTTATGCCCCTCTAATCACTAGATCACTGCAGTGCGTTTCCCTGCATCTTGTGTTAAGAATGTGTGTCATCGTTTCCCCAGTAACGACTCAATTTACTCTTCCTGGAAGACTCTAGTTGGTTCTGCACAAGTTCCTTCTGGAAGAATGTAGTTGGTTCTAGCTTTGGGGAATCTAGGAGGTGCCTTGTTTTGACTCCTGCTGTTCCTGTTAGACACTTGTGTATGCTTTACAGTTAATTAGTGTCTAACAAATTCTGCAATAAACCTGCCACTGTGAAGTGTGGTCTTTTTTAGTGGTAGGGTTGAGGACTGCTTTGACAAAGCTCTAACCACAGGCATTCATTATAATAAGTGAACTATCTGATTCAGAATCAACAGCCTCAAAGCGCAAAATAAACCACACCAAAGCAAACTTGCTCCGATGGCTTTAAACAGATAAAACTTTCAGTGAAAAAGGAAATTGTCTTATGGGACTCACAGGTAGAGTTTAAATAGAGCATTGAAAGTAACAGTCATAATAAAATCAGGTTTAATCAAAGGCATATCGGGGGTTATTTCAAAGAAGATCAAGTCATTATAAGGTTTTATATACACATCTCTGAATGTTTTATAAGTTTAACAGTTGTTTCATTCTTCTGCATTTCCTCAGCAGCTTTTGTCCTGCCTCTTTCAAACTTAAATTCAGTTTGTCAATCATGAAACAGACATCTTTAGCATACATAAGTTTTCAGATAATAGAAATCCTGGCAACTTTAGTATAGAGTCTGAACACCATCTTTACTGATCATGACTAAAATACATACATTTAATATTTTCAACCCATTATTTTCAAAGATGATAGAATGACTAACGCAAGCACATTAAATTAATGTGATTAAGAAATGAAATAAATCTTAAAGCATTTTCTATTTTATGAAATTCTATGGTTGAAGACAATTCAATTTGAAGTATTTTTTTTAGCTTTGATTATTTTTTGGAGCTGTCTACTTAAACTGGATTATCTAGGCCAAACCAAGATAGAAAATTATTTCCCACAGAACAAATATAGCTAGCACCTGATTTATATGTCCCCACATAATTTTTAAAAATATTTTAAGTGATTTGTGCAAGTGCAGTTGAGTATTTCAGCATCTTTTAGAATGTTTGCAAATTCAGATTTTCAGAAGGAAGCTTGATAGAACCACAGCTTCTCTGGTTCTTCCACAGGTCATCTGTTCCAGTTCTCAGGCTGTGTGGAGACCTGAGACCTTAAGAATCTAGTTAGTCATCTACAAGGATCCCCAAAGCAGGGAAAGGTGTCAGAATAGCCCCCACTCTCTCATTAGGTGTGCCAGAAAAATACCAAGCTACACAACTGTGTGTAAATATATATATATGCAGGCAGAGACCAAGTTAGACCCACACATGCTCCCTGACTGTTTCTTCATTCTTAGTGAACCCCTATGAGTCCCAGTTTGTTTATTGTGTTGGGTTTTCTCGTGATGTCCTTGATCCTGTTGGCTGCTACAATCGTTCCTCCTCATCATCAGGACTCTCTGAATTCTGTGTGCAGTGTTTGGCTGTGACTCTCTGTTTCTGTTTCTATCAGATTCTGGATGAAGCCTCGCTAATGACAATTGCATTAGGCATACTCACAGAGCCTATGAGTATTCTATGCAGATTTCTTAGCCATGAGGACTCAGAAAGGGGGCATCTAACTTCTCAGTTCCCAAACACAAGATTTTTTTTTTTTATTAACTTGAGTATTTCTTATATACATTTCGAGTCTTATTCCCTTTCCCGGTTTCCGGGCAAACATCCCCCTCCCCCCTCCCCTTCCTTATGGGTGTTCCCCTCCCAACCCTCCCCCCATTGCGGCCCTCCCCCCATAGACTAGTTCACTGGGGGTTCAGTCTTAGCAGGACCCAGGGCTTCCCCTTCCACTGGTGCTCTTACTAGGATATTCATTGCTACCTATGAGGTCAGAGTCCAGGGTCAGTCCATGTATAGTCTTTAGGTATTGGCTTAGTCCCTGGAAGCTCTGGTTGCTTGGCATTGTTGTACTTTTGGGGTCTCGAGCCCCTTCAAGCTCTTCCAGTTCATTCTCTGATTCCTTCAATAGAGGACCTATTCTCAGTTCAGTGGTTTGCTGCTGGCATTCGCCTCTGTATTTGCTGTATTCTGGCTGTGTCTCTCAGGAGCGATCTACATCCGGCTCCTGTCGGTCTGCACTTCTTTGCTTCATCCATTTTGTCTAATTGGGTGGCTGTATATATATGGGCCACATGTGGGGCAGGCTCTGAATGGGTGTTCCTTCAGTCTCTGTTTTAATCTTTGCCTCTCCCTTCCCTGCCAAGGGTATTCTTTTTCCTCATTTAAAGAAGGAGTGAAGCATTCACATTTTGATCATCCGTCTTGAGTTTCGTTTGTTCTAGGGATCTAGGGTAATTCAAGCATTTGGGCTAATAGCCACTTATCAATGAATGCATACCATGTATGTCTTTCTGTGATTGTGTTAGCTCACTCAGGATGATATTTTCCAGTTCCAACCATTTGCCTATGAATTTCATAAACTCGTTGTTTTTGATAGCTGAGTAATATTCCATTGTGTAGATGTACCACATTTTCTGTATCCATTCCTCTGTTGAAGTGGATCTGGGTTCTTTCCAGTTTCTGGCTATTATAAAGAAGGCTGCGATGAACATAGTGGAGCACGTGTCTCTTTTATATGTTGAGGCATCTTTTGGGTATATGCCCAAGAGAGGTATAGCTGGATCCTCAGGCAGTTCAATGTCCAATTTTCTGAGGAACCTCCAGACTGATTTCCAGAATGGTTTTACCAGTCTGCAATCCCACCAACAATGGAGGAGTGTTCCTCTTTCTCCACATCCTCGCCAGCATCTGCTGTCACCTGAGTTTTTGATCTTAGCCAATCGCACTGGTGTGAGGTGAAATCTCAGGGTTCAAACACAAGATTTAATAGAATAGTGTGTATAACTTCCTGAGCATCTTGAGGGATTTCCTAGAAAAAACTTGGAAAGGGGACTATGCTCACTGATCAGATGGACTGTATCCATTCTCATCAGTAGGATAATTCTAGAACATCAGGGAACTGCACAGTTGTCAATCCTTTGACATTTTCACCATATAGGAGTCTAGTGAAGTAGTGGGTACCATTTCCGTGGTGGCTGCAGCGAAACCTTGGTGAATAAGAAATGATTTTTTTTCAAGGACTAAGCAAGTAACTAACTCAGCCAGATGTTGACTCTGAAATCAGATTACTAGAGAGAAATCTTCAAGAAACAGCACCAATCTCAAGAAAAATTACATACAATTTTCTTAGGAATTATAAGAATTTAAACTCTAACTTAAAGAATGCTTATGCAATACAAATTGATTCAACATTCCCTGTCTCTCCCTCTCCCTCCCCTTCTCCTTTTCCATCTCCATATATATATATATATATATATATATATACATATATATATATATATGTATATATAGAGAGAGAGAAGAGAGGGGATTGAAAGATTGATAGATATATATAGGTAGAGGTATAGATATATAGATATATAGATATATAGAAGTATAGATATATAGATATATAGATGGATAGAGATAGAGATATAGAGACATAGGGAGATATAGAGATATAGGGAGATATAGAAATATAGGGAGATTTAGAAATGTAGGGAGATATGGAGATATAGGGAGATATAGAGATATAAAGATATAGATATAGTAGAGCACATACCTTTGCTCTTACTAGTGCATACATGTGGTCCGTGTGGTCAACATATAGAACTTTTCTAAAACCCATACCTAAATAGCATAGAAATCTATATAAAGAGAATGTTTCGATGAACATATTTCTCTCTGGTCATTTTTTTTGTGAAATTTTAAAAGTATCTTTTCTCTCAGTGGCTTGGCATGTGTGTCTATTTTGAATTAGATTTGAATAATAGGAGAATCTTGCTTAATCTGTTTGTAGTCTTGTTTAGGACTTTATCCTATCTATTCACTGTTTCCTAAAAAGCACTTCTTATTTTGCTTGCTTGGTATTTCTATTCTGTGTGTAAAACTTAGATGCCTATTATCCTCCTCTCCAGATATTGTGTAAGTAACAAACCATTCTGTTGTGTGCAAATGGACTGTGAAATACTTGTGTCCCTCTCCCAAGTTCTCTACATATTCTGATTTGATCATTTTAGTTTAGAAACTTTATTGGGAAATGAACTGAATTTACACAGAGGGCTTAATTTTTTGCGTGTAAATTGGTGCTGAAATGCTGTGGAATTCTATTGATTTACTCTGAGAATCACTGCACTGCCCTTCAAGATATCTGAATTGAAAGGACGCACTGCGGTTGCTTTCCCCAGAATCGAAGCCATTTGTCTCAGAACATTACACAGTTTATATTGGGATTTCAGATCCGTCTTTCTTGTCTACAATTCAAGTTTTGTACTTAGAATATTTAAATGGCAATCTGGTATAAAAGTAATGATCAGATCTCCTGATATGTGATATATTCTAACAAATATGTTCTCAGCCTGCCAACAAAATATTGTTCCTTACATACAAAGCCCTTGGGAGAATATGGCTCAGGGCTATTAAACAGCATCTACACTATTTCAAAAAATCTTTCATTTCCATGCTTTCCCCTAATCCCATTCGCTTAAATTCTTTCAGCTTGGGTAGTTTCGTGCCTTTCTAAATCTCAGGATTGACCTGATCCTTTTGGATAAGACCCAAGAATGACTAAGTCCACATAGGCCACTGCTTCAGCCCCTCCTCAGCTGATCCTTTCCCACAGGAAGAGATGCGTGCATAGGTGGGCGTTGCCTTCCCTTGTATGGAACGTTGCAGCATTGATGTGAAAACAGACGCCTTGGGGACTGTAAAGATTGTTCATGAGAACGTATTTGAGGATAAAGAAAAATGTGACAGGTCAAGGTTCCAGGTCAGTCTAATTTTGTAGTGACACCTCATAATGTCCTTAAATGCACACTTGCTCTCCACACAATGGCATAATTTAAGATTATGTTTATTACTACAGATGAATTTTGAACAACTTAACCTAGTTTTTAAGTTGGCAAGCCTCTGTCAATTATATTTTAATGTTAGATCCTTAAATCCCTCCAACAGACAATTAACCTTACTCATTTATATTACTTGGGCATAACCTTAGAACAGGCCAGGGACAGTGCACTTTGGCTTGTGTCTGGGCCAAGAGAAGACATAATTGTAATTATATGAAAGTATAACCATTTTGTGAGTCTATATCATTAAGTCCAAGGATTATATCAGAGCATCAGTTTAGCAAAGGCATCTTTTCTGACTATAAGCCAGACAATGCTAAATGGTTGAGCGGAAAAATGGAATGAGGTTCATTACTTCAAAAAGATGTTTAGGGGACAGCAGGAACAGACTTGGAATTGTCCGTGGTGTGGTGGAGCTGTAGGAGCTTTGAGTTTAGCCTTTGCTAATCTCACTTTTCCTCTGCTGCTTAGCAAATTATGGCTTGTGTACACCATACGTACAAAGATCTCTACAAAGTTTTGTATAAAGAAATTACTTAAAGGTCCAAATTGAGCAATACAAGAATGGTATTGTACATTCTACTAGTAGTTCATACTAGGCTCAGGAAACTCCAACTGGGCTTCCAGGAGAAGTAAGCACCAGTCAGAAAATCTAGTTCTACAGTAATTTGGTATAATTTTGATAGGATCTCAGAAAGAGAAGCTGGGATGAGCAAGAGGCAAGGGTGTAGACAGTGATCACTGATCTTGGAACTGACTGAATGCAGTTATGAGCACAGAGTAGTCAATGTTACAGTGGTAAAGACGCTAGACGCCTGACCTCAGCCCACAAGTGCTCACAGGAGGAACTTTGGGACTGTAAAGATTTGGTCATTGTTCTTTGATAGTCTGTATTACTTGACATATAGTACATATTCATAATGGTCCATAGGCAGAGGCTCCTTGCTTTCCTCACCCAGTGAAGATGTACTGTTAGATTTCTGCTTGCTTGCTGGAGGGGTCAGTGGCAGTGCCTGATTAGGAGGCTTAAAAAGTGAGGGAGCCTTTCTTCCAGGCACTGCTGTCATCTAGGATGTGGGATACAGAAAGGAGGTGGGGAGGCATGCCTCTGGGCCAGGAGTGACGGAGGGTCTCTTAGAACAGCGAAGTGACTGCTGAAAGCTGGGACAGTTTGTCTTCTCTTTTAAAGTCTCAAATGAGACTCTGTGTCAGTCTCAGCCAAATTCCTTGAAATACTGTCAAATATTTCAGGGAGCTTTGAGGGGATCTTTCATTACATCCTTTCAGATCCTACCTGCTCTCTAGAAGTTGGCTTTAAACTGCTTGTAGCCTTTTTTCCCACAGCACAAACTCAGAAGACTAAGAACATTTTTTTTTATTTCTAAGCAGGTACAAAGATTATTTTTGAAGTATGGAAGTAGGGATTTACTTTTTTGAGAAATTTGGAGGAATTCTATCTAACAGTACAATTTAAACTTTTAAGAACTTTGTAATATATTCAACTTATGTGACTTCAGGCTGTCAAGTTTATTTTTCAAAAATCTAAGGCCTGTGAATGTCTTTAGACACCATGTGTCGTTTCACCAACACATGGCCTTTTAAAAATAAAAGAGAGAGAGAGAGAGAGAGAGAGAGAGAGAGAGAGAGAGAGGAGTAAAAATCTCCCTCAGTTTTTTTTTTATGTCTCCTTTCATGTAACTCTATTTTCTTCCCACTGGGTTCTGTTCCACTCATAGTGATTGGACAGCCATTTCAAAATAGAGAAAATGAAGAAGAGAATCTCTCTGCCATCAAGATTAGATTCCTTTTCCCTCCTGTTTCCCATTGTAACACAGGCTTCCTGTTCGGTTAACTCTTATTGGCACTTTCTTTCCCAAATGGACAATGCTCTGCTGCTAATGTGGGAATATTTGTCCCCATTTAGTGTCATAGAGACAAGCACAAACAAATGACATCTACTCCCGTTGATGTTTTCTTCTGGGACATGGTGGCTGAAAAAATGTGGAATCTCTTTCTACTCTCACCGTCTCCCTCTGAGATGCTCCACTTCTTGAGCTACCAAGAGGCATTTGCTTCATGACTCTGCCTCAGAGTGTGCCAACATGTTGGTGAAATTTGACAGAGAGTATCTGACAATCCAGCACCACCATGAGCCCCTTAAAGGTAAGACAGGGGCACACTCCCTGGGACTCTCGGTGGCTTGAATGTGGAGCTGGACATGCTTTGTAGACCTTCACAGGGGCAGGTCCGTGCTGCCCTGGCTTTCTCATGTCTGTGGTGAACCTGATACTGCTGGTCCTATTGCCTTTCTGAGGGAAGGACCCACTCAGAACTTCAATGTTGCCCACTCCTGTTCTGACATTAGCCTCAATCTGTAAGACAGAAGGTGAGAAGATCTTCTGTTGGCCCTACCCTAGCCTTGCATTGGCCGCTTGCACTCCAGGGTTACATTACCTGCTCGGCCTGTGTTGATGGATCTGGTAAGAAATACATCATGTGAGGTATTTCAGGGAAACACAGACATGTTTGGGAACAACACTAGCTGTGAACACAGTAGCACTTGATCACGTTTGCCTATTGTAGAACCTACAATTAGCAAAGAGCACCTCAGGTGTAACCTTTCCTTGGAGCAGGACTGAGGGCAGCACCATGGGCTCAGGTTATAGACTCTTAGGATTTGGATGACGTTTATCCCCAGTGAAATGAAAATCTCCATTAGTTGGTGGGTTGTCTTCTCAGTTTAATCATGGAGACTCTTTCTCTGATGTCTACTCAGGAAATTAACTTTTGCTCCATAAATAGAGTATAGGATTAAAGCCTCCGTGGCATAAAAGCAAGCACTGGGCCATCAATTCCAATACTGTTGGTTTCTAGCTAAGTGAGGTGAGTCACCTTAACCAGTCAAGTCCATTCATTTCCAATGCAAATCAAGGTTAGTGGTTTGCTTCTTAGTAGAAATCATTTAACAGACTAAGATACTGAAAAGGAAAGAGGTTAAGTAATATATTTGATATCACAATAATTCAGTGAGGTTAGGAGAGAGTCACAACTCGAATCCATCACTGTTCTTTGTTCGAAATTGTGTTGTTCTTTAAAACTAACTTTGAAGTGTCTTTCTCTACCCAGTTAACCCACTGAATTTCATATTCCACTAAAGCTTCATCTCTGGTACAATATCAGTGTGAAGGTGTTGGTGTTCCTTTTTCTGACAGTCTTTAGAAAATATTTAATTTCTTTTTCACGTGTGTGTGTGTGTGTGTGTGTGTGTGTGTGTGTGTGTGTGTGTATGTCAGGGATGTCATTGGTGTGCCTTCATGCCAGGATTGGATCACAGATCTTTAGATTTGTTGGCCAATACCTTGACTTGCCAAAACATCTCTCAGCCTTGCAGTCTACTCAGGATGAAGCTTTAAATTCAAAGAGTTTAAATTATAGGGGTTGGGGATTTAGCTCAGTGGTAGAGCACTTGCCTAGCAAGCGCAAGGCCCTGGGTTCGGTCCCCAGCTCCGAAAAAAAAAAAGGAAAATAAAAAGAGTTTAAATTATAGCCAAAAAATGGATAGAGCATTTTCAGTGTCTATAGGCAATTAGCAGGTGTTTGTTCCTTTGGTATTGAATGGCAAGCACATCTCAGCTACTTTAGATGCTATAGGGATTTGATAAAGTGTTTTATGATACATTAATAGTTGACAAGCTTCCATCCTTATTGTGTACATACTTCATAACTGGATATATAGATATAAAGGGGTATCACCTATGCTTCTTAAAATTCAAACCATTGCATAGCTGCCATGCAGCTAACTAACATACTATTTTTAACAAACACATTTTGATGTTTTGTAACTGTTTTATGATTTCTACCACAGGGCAAATAGCAGCTCGTTTTTAAGGCCGTTTCAAATTTTCCTTTTTTCACACCACAGTATTTCTTTCCTGCTCTTCTTTATTAAATATTAAGAATGTCCACCCTGCTAAGAATGTCTTTGATTAATTAATAACTTCTTGAAAAGGTCTTTGAAACGTTCAAATACTAAGAAAACCATAAACCATCTTCTCCTACAGCTCCTGGCATTTCTCCCCTAGGAAGAGTTGAAGGTCTTGACCATCTTCTGAGTATAGACATCATTAAAACCTGAAGAGGTAGAATTGGTCCATGAAATATCTACGTGTTATTGCCTCTGGCCAAACTCAGCATTCAGGAATGCTGCAAAACTCAGGAGTCCTGAGGTTCTCCTTCATTAGAACGAAATGCCACCAAGAGCACTCAGTCCACTCCTCCCTGAGAGTGTGTATTAGAGTAAGAGTCACTGGCCTTGTGATGGAGACAAAAATGCTATGGAAGTTGCCATGCTCTGAGACACCTCTTAAAATATTGGCAACCCATTTAATTTATTCATGGTGTCCACAGCATCCAGGAGTTAGAGTTTAGTGTCAAAGACAGAACACTGCTTTCCCTTTCCTTCATTTTCAATCTTCAAGTGGACTTGTATTTGGCCTCATGCACCTGGAGAGGTAGTGTGACAGCAAAACAATGTAGTGTCGTAGAGAATGTGTACGTCAGTCATGTGTTGTTTTGCTTTGGCATGATGGCCTACTAGAGATCAAAAACAATGGAGGACTTCTATAGTAAATATTGACAAATGTATTTTAGTCAAAGCTATATAGAAAAGTGTATGAAAGGGAATCATTATATGTAGTAATAAGTGAAAACTATTTATATTCCCATGCTAAAGCTGGTTTGATAACAATGAGAAAATATTATGCTTATTTATTGATTACAAATTCAGAAATATGCATTAGAATATCAGGATGCAAAATGTTTTTGCAATGTACCTCTCATCCACCCAAACCCTTGATAATGGAGCAAAAGATATGTGCCTTGAAAGTAATTGGTTTAATAGATTTAAAAAGCAACACAAAATTTTGCTTTTCTAAGCCTCATAAATTTACTTTTAGTAAATCATATTAGGGAAAAATTAAAAATAGGAAAAAGACATATAAGAAGAGCTCTGGGCAATTTACTACATTTTATATTTTAAACAGACTGACTACCTAAAAGAAAATGTGGTGAGTTCTGTGCATTGTTTTATACCCACTAATATAACACCACCTGTTTATGCTGGTTTCATAGCTGTCTATGCAGAGTTGCCCATAAGCGAGGCAAAAGCCAATTAGTAAAGATGTCTTTGAGTCTTTGTGGGCTTGGCAAAGCCAAGGGTCATTAGTATTGATGTCATCATTGAAATTATATTTGTAATGAAATAACTGCTTGAAAGTGACCAGAAGGAAAAGGAAAGAAATGAAAATGATTTGTTTTGTTAACAAGGTATGATTGTGAAATAATAAATGTTTCATTTTGCATTCTGCTAACACATTTTTAATGTCCATGCAACCAATTTAGTGAGAATCATTGGCAAACCGAATGGTTGTTTCTAGGTTTATTAATTTATCTAAAGAAAAAAAGTAATAGTAAGACAGGTCAGCCCCAAGTAGCCTACACTCAGAGCCTTATTAGTCAGTATTTGCCTCCATATTCACAAAGTACTTTCTTCCACCAGTAAAAATAGTCAGATGTGCCTTCCTTTATCATCTCCCATGGTTAGCATTACCCACCTTTGGGAAATGACTAGCAGGTATTTTGTGTTATTTTAGTTGGTCACAAGGTCAGGAAGTCTCAGCAAATGATACAAAGAAAGTAGGGTTATATTGGGCACCAGAGGTAGCATAGTTAATACAAACAAACAAAGAAAGAAAAAAAGTCCAAGATAATGACATTTATCATCCAGAAAAGAACAGCTGAGAAAAGTTCAATTTAACCCTGCACTTGGGGCCTGGGGAGATGGCTCAGCGGTTAAGAGCACTGACTTCTCTTCCAGAGGTCCTGACTTTGAATCCCAGCAACCACATGGTGGCTCACAACTATCTGTAATGAGATCCAATGCCCTCTTCTGGATTGCCTGAAGACAGCTACAGTGTACGTGTATGCATAATATAAATAAATAAATCTTAAAAAAAAAAAGCCTGCACTTGGCCAGTAAAGTAGGAGCTCTGGACTTTCTCTTCCTCAGTAACAAGTTGTACCTGGGGACATTTGCACCCTGTCCCTAATCAGAGGTTTATCTGAAATTGAAGTATCTCATGCTGAGGAACTTTCCCAGAAGAAAGAGAAAAGGAGAGAACTATTTCCAAGTAAAGGCTTTGGTGTCCTGCAATTTCCTGTCGCAAAGTCTTTTGTGGTCTTTATAATTAAGCAATCAGTGTACTCCAGAACACTAACAGTTGCTGGACATTGTTTCATTGTGTGATTTTTTTTCCACATCGATATTTGAGGCAGACCTTCCAGATACCTTCTCCATCCTGCATGTCTCAGAATCACTTTATGGATGTTACTCATGGAACTGGACCTGCAGTGGAGAACACTTAAGCTGTGTCATGCTTTCCTTCAGGCTTTTTGTATGCTGGACTACGTATCTCTCTGGATGCTTCTGAAACAGTTGGCAGAAGCTCCAGGGGCTGAGGGCTAAAGCAGTCACACCTTAACTTATCCCCTGGACTGCGATCTTGCCCACATCCAGTTTCTGTTTCACCAAAGGTAGGGCAAGACTTCACCATGCCCTTTGTGCTGCTGGTTTTGTTGCATAGTCATGGACAGTGCTTGAGTAGAAAGGACTAGAAAACTGTTAAACCTAGAATAGGAAAGAAACAGACACTCTGTCCTAAGAATAAATTAGTTAACAATCTTTATTGTCCATTCTAGTAACTAGTTAACAAACTTTATTGCCTGTTCTAGTAAATAACAATCTTCATTGTCTGTTCTAGTAATTAGTTAACAATCTCCACTGCCCATTTTAGTAACTACTTGACAATCTTCACTGCCCACTCTACTAGCCGTATTATTGCAAGTCTGAATTTTCAATTTTTGATATTTCTGCCATTTTACTCTTTACTAAAATGAATGTCCTTTTACTTCTTCCCACACAAGCTAAAATAAAAGAATAAACTGTATAGTTCTATACTATAACTTTTAGTTTTATTGCTCACAGAAGTCTGTTTTCCATTGCTCTGACAAAAATCAACTTATACAGGGAAAGATTATTTTTGTTTCATTTTCATTTTTTGCATTTTTTTGTTTTTGGTGTGTGTGTTTGTTTGTTTGTTTGTTTTACTTTTTTCAAGAACTCTGAGATTTCAACAGAAAATCCATTGGCTCTGTCCCTTGTTCCTGTGGCAAGTGAGACTCTTTTAAGGAAAGCATTGGCAAATGACAACATTCCCTCATGGTGGACTTAGAGACTAGACTCCTCATACCAATTTTGAGAAGGTGTCATCAATGACACTTGTCCATCCACAACATTCTAACTCCTATGCTTTCTCCCTTTCCCTCCCAATAGTGCCAGAAAGTGGCGCTTGAGCCTGATCACGTGGTCTTTCTAAGCTACATCCAGGAACCAAGTCATAGAAGCATACATAACTTTTCAAGATTCTCTATGATTATGCAGAATCACCAACAACTTCAGCATGTATGTTGTACAGAACAGAATTCTTCAGTTTTAATAAATAGTATGTTTCTCCTAGCAAACATGCATATTATGTAGATACTTATGTTCTTGTTTTGTGGAAAAGGAAATAAGATTGACAATGATGAACCATAAAGAAACTATCTAGAATAGTGAGCAATTAGGTTTCTAACTTAGGCCATTTTAGTTCCCTTGCCAATTTGACAGTTTTTTGTTGTTGATCCAACATGAGCGTCATTGTTTGTAAAATGGGTATGATAAGAAATGAGGGATATTAAGAATTCAAGGAATAATTCATAACACATTTTTTGTAATTGGGCAGTACCTTTAAAAATTGATAATATTAATTATCCATATACAATCTATGGACATTGCCTGAAACCACAACATTTTTACTCCATACCATGTGCCAATATATGTGTCTCATTAAATGTGAATATCTGAAAATACTTAGAAAAACTGAATTTTAAGTTAACTATACCTCTAAAAGGAAACACTTTGTAACAATCTTCAGATATAATCTCACTTAAGAGAAAACTCCATAACAATAAAATATAATAATTTTGAAGTAATTATTTAAGCTATTACAAGCTCCAGTGCTTTTATAGCTAACATTTTCCTCCAGTTTGGTCAAACCTAGTAATTTGTCTTAATTATTAAGTGATATTATGAATCAGATTAATTTTAAACAGAATGTACTCTAAACAATGATCTAACTTCATGAGATTGTAAGGCTACTCCTTACATATGATAATCATCCTGAAAGACTGACATACATTTCTAAGGCATCAAAATATTAATTTTCTTTTCCTTGCCTTCAATATATGTAAATGTTAGCAAGCCTGATGAAAGGCTGAGTGAGAGATTAGCTCAAAACTGTCAAGGAGACTATCAAAACGGCACCTTATAGGGCATGTAGGCAAACCAAGTACTTAGTGTAGACAGGCTAATTTATCACAGTGCAGTTGCCATGGCAACAAGGGCTCTGCATGTCACGTGACCCAAAGCAGTTTCTGTTGACTGGCTCTAACTGACTGTCAGTTCAGCAAAGGTTGCACTGTTTCCCGTGAAAAGGAAGAAGGAGCATTGATACTTGTTGAAAAGGCATAATAATAATAGTCTATCTCAAGCTATGAAAGCAGCCCTTTGTCTCCTTGACATTTATTTTTATTCTGGCTAAAGGGATCCCTCCAATTTTTTGTTACACAAAGGCCCCTTATTTATTCACAGATTAAATATGTGCGCCTCTATTTACTAAGGATTCTATCCTTGCTGATGGAATAGTGAACAAATATTGAAATCTTTTATCATCGTAATATTTATGTACAAATTGCTAAATTTTGTGCATCTTATTTTTCTTAATATTTTCCCTGAGAGCACAAGAGATCTAGCTGGATAAAACTTGAGCCTGTAACTAATTTTTCTTGCCTATAATTTTTTACAAACATAACAGACGGAGGCTGACAATGCTCCCTCAGATAATAAAGATGGAGATATCTTTAGGGAAGTTAGATAATTGCTTTCACCATATTTCTTCTTGTTGTCTCCTTTTCCTTGCTGTTTTCATTGATGGGTAAGTAACAAGGGCCACAGAGATAACTCACACTCTCAGATTCAACAGTTCTCCACTTGGGATCTATCTCACAGAGTTTTCAAGAAAGAAGCAGTTCTGTGATACAGGAAAAGCATGAGCTATGGAGTCAGGTGTATGAATTTCACATCTTGTGTCTGCCACTTAGCTTGCTGAGTGCCCTTAGGGAAGTATTTATATATCTATGGATTTCTAGTTTCCACAGTTGTAAATGAGACCCAAGATGATCTGTGCTGCAAGTGGATTGGACTGTGATAAATCATGTGTGCCGAATGCTGGCATATAGGACCCATGCATCCAACAGAGAGCTCAGTATGGCACTTCTCAGAACCACATCTATAATCTACCTTGGAAGAAGGTACACACTAAAACCAAGCATAGGAGCTGTAAACTAGTGCTTGTAAATGAAATGTTCTTACAGAATTCAGTCTGATGCAACCATTTAAAATTCTGATTCAGAATATGACTATATGTGTGTGTGTGTGTGTGTGTGTGTGTGTGTGTGTGTGTGTGTATAATCCTGTGACAGTAAAACTAAAGTAACCTACAAACTGGAGAAATATAACTACAGATTATGACACAACCACTATAGAAGATGTTCATGGATGTTATAATTTGATAAAATAAATAATATAATCCAGTAGTTTTATGCTAAAATACAATATCTCTCTAATAAGATCTATGATCTTTTCCACTAAAAATGTAATAAAAGAAGAGATGGTTGTGTGCAGGACTTCTTCTTTGAGTGATTTTCACTTATAATCAGTTACTAGAATGAGTAAAGCTGTTAAAAGTCGGCTCTTTGTTTGTTTGGTTGGTTGGCTGGTTTTTCTTAAGTGCACAAATTCAGGGTCAGGAGATAGAGCTCAGTTGAACAAAAGTGCCTGGGCAGGTATTGGTTCCTTTCCCAGGACTATGTAGACCAAGTTGTGTAGGCCACACTTGTAATACCAAGAAGATCAGAAGGTCAAGGTCACATTTAGCTCTTACTGAACTCCAATCCAGTCTAAGATGTGTGAGACAGTACTTTATAAAAAGGTAGGGCGGAGGAACGAGAGAGAAAGGAGAAGGAAAAGCAGAGAAATAAATAAGAAAACACATTTATCAAAGGGGATTGATTTCAGAGGCAAAGTTAAGTTGAAGTACAGCTTAGCTGGCATTTTTGAGCATCCCTTTTATGTCCTGTGAGCATGTGGCACATAAGAGGACTCAAAAGGAAGTGATCTATGTATAGAAGAAATACTGTTTGTGCACCAAGGAGAGTAAGTAGAGTGTGAAAGTGAACATGATTTTCAGTGACCAAGAGATACAATCAGCTCTTTGCATTAATCACATTTGAATGTCAGGTTTCTGAGCTTCATGCCTTTACCTATACAGAGAGTAGCTACATTTGTGGTACAGTGTTTTCAATGTGGCAGAGACTCACTGTAAGCTGGGCCCTAATGACCCATCGACTAGAAAACCTGTGATTCACCTCCTGAGTCCTTTTATACAACATATCATTGAGTGCAAAGACCAGTGGCAACCAACTACTTGCAAGAAGTGAAAAGGATATGAAGGATGCAGGGCAGGTCTCTCGTGATGGCTGACACACTCTGCCCTCAAAATCCTAGCTCAGTGGGTGAGAGTCCAGGTGATCTTATCTACATTGGCAAAGGCTAGCCACATTTCACTTCATGATCACATTTATGTCAGGCATATGATCTCAAGAGCCAAAGGGGAAAGTCTGATTCCTTATTATCCTCATCCTCTCTGCCTATCTGCTTCTAACCATGAGGCAATGTAACTGGAGAGACTGTTAAATTTCTGTCATTGCTTTATATACATACACCGAGAAGGACTGAAAATACAAACTGATGTTGTACCTTTAAGAGTGTAGTAGAAATTCTGTCTTATGTCAGAGACTTACAGACAATACTACAACTACAACAACAAAAATACTATCAAATCTCCAACATGGCTGCTGTATTCACCCTCACTAAAAACTTAAAAGGTCACATGGAATTTAGGACATTGTGGGCAGTGGGTTTTTGCTCTGCCTCTCTGGGCGACTCAAAAGACAATTTTCTTGGATGTCTCATTGATCTGCAATGTGTGGCTTAATTACAATGGCTGTTTTAGCAACAGACATCAACCCTTTAACAAATGCTTGCAGAAATAATTTTTGAATCTCAAAGAATCCTCCATTCCTCTACAACCTCTAGATTCCCTTTGCCTCTTCTGGAAAGAATTAAGGCAGTGCTGAAACAGACTTCAGATTCCACAAATACCTTCTTATCCCACAAGGTATAAAATAGAGAATTTGCAGGGAACCTATCTGTGTTTGTCTAAGGAAATGATGGCTGTGCTACATAAAAGGGACAGCACAGGGCTGCAAAGACAAACAGTGAGAAACTCCAGCAGCATGCGTCAATACCCACTGAACTACTTACGATAGTATTCTTAAACTACTGTATTGACTGTAATAACTTGAATGCTCTCATAACAGCTCCTCTCGCTAATGCTAGGTCAGTTCTAGCGATCACTGTTCACTAAGTTGATAACTGCTACTATTCCATTGGTTTTGTCTTGAAGCTACGAGGACCATACTTTCTGTGAGGTTATTGATCATATGATAAATCAGCTTCAGAACATGGTATGAGTGACATAAATTCATCGTGACTTTTAAATTACTTGAGGTGTATTTTATTTTATGTGTGTGGTTGTTTTGCCTGCATGGAAGTCTCCATCACTTGCATATTGTGCCCACAGAAGGCAGAAGAAAGCATTGCATTCCCTGAAAGTAGAGTTACCGATGGCTTTTAGCAGTCTAGTGAGTGATACGAAGCAAGCTCCGTTCCCCTGGGAGAGTAATAAGTACTCTGAAGTGCTGAGTCCTCTCTTCAGTCCTTGTGTAGCCTAAAATTATTAGTGTAATTGAAAAGAACTTTGGTGTTCTCTCTCTCTCTCTCTCTCTCTCTCTCTCTCTCACACACACACACACACACACACACACACACACACACATACACACACACATATACACACGCACACTTACACACACACAGAGACACAAGACATCCTTTCCGTTTGACCCTCACCTACTAGATTAGCTGATTTGGATGCCATATCAACAAAGTTAAGATCGGGCATACAAATTTCACACGATATTATTAATTGGATTCTATTGCACAATAGCAGATTGCATTTTTAACCTCAGGCTGTCGTTCGATCTCAAGAGGTATATTGTAACAGCCTGTGAATAAATCAATGGAAATAGATTTCCTATCAGAAAAAACCTCAAGTTTCCTAGCTTCCATTTCATGAGTAAGTAGCAGCTTTGTATATGGAAGACATAATCAATTCATTCATATTCCAACGTACCTGTCTACAGGAATGTCAGAGTAGAACAAATCCACAATAAAAACATTGTTTACACTTGACAGGTCAGAGGAGCGAAGTCTATATCAGCAAGAAATGTATTGATCTTGAATACAATCTAATCAAACTTTTCAACATTGTTTTGGGAACGTTCTAGGAAGAAGGCAGATTGTATCCTCCTTCTAACTAATCAGGCAACTCTGGAGTCATTTCTGGCTGTTGATATTAACTATTAACTATAATTAAGAGAGAACACTGAATTCTTAATTTTACCATTTGAATAGGTGCTGTGATCTATTGTAAACTTGCTGGCAATAAGAGACCTTGCAAGGTTAAAGGGTCCAGCTTGACAGCCTTTGTCACGATCTGTGACTCCAAGGTCTCATATTCTACCCCTTTATAGGCTGTGTAGTGTGTGGGCTATGCAGGTCCACTGTCAGGTTATTGCTCACATTTGAAGCGAATACCAGACTTTCCTGCTTTTCTCTGATTTCTTCTTGTGTACTGTAATTGCTCTATCTAGGGAGTCAATACTGTGAGAGCAAGGCACCCCATTCTAGATAGCCTTGGGCAGAAGGTTCCATCCAGACCTTTTTCCTTATCAAGGAGCAATTCCAAATAGGCTTTCCTCTTCTCAGCATTTTTATCTCTAAGCTTGAGTAGTAACTTGCATTTTCATTTAGAGTTCTTATGAGAGTAATATCGGAGGAGTGCATCACATAAATGCTGGAGTGTTCGTGGGTAGCACACAGTGAAAACCAGCTGCTGGCCTTTACTACTGCCATAGGATTCCGGAATTTTTGACTCTGCTTACCTTTAGTCACTGTTGATGTGGTTAATGTGCTTTCCAACTTGAGTCAATATTAAAACACAGGTTATTATATTCTTGTGGCAGTTGTCTACCACAAGACAGGATTATATATACACAAAACTACCTATAATGTGATACTTTGGAAAAGATGAAGTTAAACTTCTGATCTTAGTGCCTTCAGCTCCTGAATGCTACCATGGCATTATAGAACAAGAATAATTAAGTCTTATTTAAGGAGACACGTGGTCATGGCTTACAGTTGTAATAGAGCCTTATAATAATATTTATGATAAAGCATTTGGATGCATGTAAAACTTCCTTGGAGAAAATGTGATAATTACAGGAAGGGTTGTGAAAGCATTCACTGTGTGGGGTGTGTGCTCATTAGAGCACTTGAATTTGGTCATATTAGAACTTAGAAGAGTGTTCTCATTTATCGATAAATTCAGCTGACCTCATGGCCTGAGAAAACGCTGCCCTTGGTGAGGGCCAGGACCAAAGGCGAATCACTGAGACAACAGTTAGCAGAGTAGAGGAGATGGCAGTGTTTGTAGGTTTCCACAGTCCGGTCAGACCCTCTAATGTAGCGGCCAAACAATCACCTTCTATTGTGTCAGTATGGGAGCTTGAGGATTTTTGTTACTTTAATGTACACTCCTAGAATTAATTTCTAGTACAATAGTTACCACAGTAGAATTTTTTCTTATGTCATTTTGAATATTCCACTGGCTACATCAGGGCCAGACTGCCTTTCAGAGTTTCTTTAATATTTTATTTATTTTTACTTTTTTATTTATTAAGATTATAATTATGTCATTTCTCCCTTCCCTTTCTTCCTCCAAACCCTCCTCACCTTTACCCTACTCACTCTTCTGCAAAGCCATGTCCTCTTTTCTCCTTAACTGTTGTTGTGTACATATATATCTACATATTTATGTATGTGTATATTTATGTACACATATATATGTTCGTAAATGCATAAATCCATTATGTTCAGCCTGCATATTACTTGCATGCACTTTTTAAAGGTTAGTGTCTTTCAATGGATCTGCATGGTTTCAATGGATCTCTCCAGTCACTGACTTTATCACTTACAGATCTTCTTTGTAAAAAGTAGATACATTGATCCAGCCTAGTGCATTTAGAAATATACTATCATCATCATGACTTGTTTGCTTAAGATGATGTCTCACTTTGTAGCCCTAGTAGCTTCTCCTAATCTTCGATCCTCAGCCTCCCCACTGTAGGCATGAGAAACCAATCACACCTACAATCATAACTATATAGAGATTTGGATATTATAATTCTTCAGTTTTCATTAATAAACTATTGACAATCAAATAAAAAGAAACAGAGAGACAAATTATATTACAACGATAATTGAGAAAACCATTGTAAAGATAATTCAGAAAAATAAATTTCCAGAAGTACATTTACCCAAAAGGCAACTGAATGACATATGTACTAAAGGATTTGGGGGGAAAGCCTCCAAATGAATGATTTAAGGCACAAAGAAAAAGCATCCATGACTTAAGTCACAAAAGTATGTAATAATTTTAGAAATTGTTTTTAGGAATTAGAAATTCAGGGATGTATTGATAGTTTGAGAGACAGATATTTGGGGAAGAGATAAAAACAATGGCTCAAAGGTGAGCCCACTGCTTCACTGCAGTTTTTACCACAAACATAAAGGCAAGAGGATAATGGAAGAGAAGAAACAATGAAACTGTAGATTGTTAATAAGCACAACAATTGTCTCTGAAGAGGTCAACAATGTAAAGCAACTTTAAAAATATTAGTGCACTCAGATGTTCCAGCATATTAACAAAAGCTCAATGTGGAAAAATTACAATGGTGCCAGAGATCCTATTTCAGACAGTGTCATCGTTATAATAAAGCAGTTTAAAATACTCCAGCAATATTACGGGGCTTTATGAAACTTTTACTAGCATATATTAAAATTTCAGTCTAATGGTTTTCATTATAATTCTACACTTGTACACAGCAAGTCTTTGTAATATTACTAGCTAAGTCTCCTCCCTCACCCTTCCTCCCACTCTCCTCTCTCACCCTTCCTCCCACTCTCCTCTCTCACCTTTCCTCCCACTCGCCTTTCTTATCCCTCCTCCCCATTCTCCTCTCACTCTTCCTTCCCACACCGGGTGCTCACTTTACTCCCCCATCGCTCCCCTTCTGCACTCATGACTTTTAAAACTTCCTGTTTCTGTGTAAAGTCCATTGTGTTTTGATGTATATTTCTAGATAATAAGTAAACTTTGGTAATCAAACTGGCTAATTAATTTGTATCAGATCTTGGTGATACAGATGTCATAATTGTGAGGCAAACAGACCTACTATTCACAAGAACACATTAATAGGTCTGCTAATGAATTGGCAAATGAATTGAAGGTAGAAACTTAAAAAAAATAATGATGCGTTCTGGCCGTGTCTTCTGGTTTTATTGTTGAGAGGGTTCAGTTTGAAGTCCTGCCTTCAGTGATATGGTTGTACTATAGGAAGTATGAGGTTCAGCTCCTGTGCAGTCTGCACTAGGTTTAACAGCTAGCATAACTCCTTCCCTCAGGTCAGATGACCTCAGCAGAATAGCCCAGGCTCCTCAGTCAGAAACTGATTACCCATCATTTTTTTCAGAAGCATTTGAGTAATCTCTGTGTCAGTTCACATGACTTCTTTGAAATAATTCTGACAAATAAACTAAAATAAACAATCGTCAGTAAACTAATAATGAGGAAGTTTAAAATAATGGTGTTCATTTTGAAGAGAGAATGAAAGAAAAAATAAGTCCCACTGAATTCAGTTAACTTCTAGCTCTTTGTTTTCCTCAAAACTGAAGGCAACATGAGTTGAGGTATCAGATGACAGACTTGAGGGACAGGTATGTATGATTTAGGAGTGCTCTCTCCCCGGTGACTTAGGCACATGAGGAAGGAGCTAAAAGAATCAAGTGATATCCATGTAAAGTGCATTTTCTCATTTGGTTATGTGAATTCATTTCTGAGGCCTGATATCTATAAAAATAAAAACTATTGTTATAGTTTATGCTTAACAGTATTTTATTATAAAAATTAAAGATTCAATATGAGTACAAAAGCTGAAGAACAAAGCAAAATATCCATCTCATCAATACATTATTTTCAACACTGTTTTATGTTTAAGAATTATCAAATGTACCAAATTTTGGAGGAAGGATTTATCCATAATAACTAAACTGAAACTTTAATAAAGCAGGTGTAGTATGTATAGTAACATTTAGAGTCTCATGTTCTTAGGAATCTCTTAATTGATATATATGTATATTATATATATAATATAAATATTATAAAGAGATAATTTGTAGATCTATTTTAAACAAAAAATTATTTATTTTCCTAAAATAAAATATCATGAAAGAAATAAAAAATTAAAGTTAACTAAAGGTCAATGTATAAATCTTTTAGTGGCACAAGCCTATAGATACGTTTAATTTTGTACTGTAGGCACCTGGGTATTCAATTAATATAAATCGTTAGAATCTGTTAACTCAAATAATGAGACTTTTTAAAAAATACTTACTTCACTATGCCTAAGCATTGTGTGTGCTAAATAATAATGTTTCAAATATGAAATAAAACCTTTCACATAGTGAGAATATAGGACTACATACTTTAAAGAAATACTCTTTCAGAATCTGTGTGGGCAAACTGTTTAAAAACCAGTGACGTCTGTAAGCTTCCATGGAATCATACTGTCCCAAAGTTGGTTACTTTACTGTAATTGAATAATACATGTTTATTACAATCATATTTTATTGAATTAGTATGCAGAATTGATTTTTAAAACATTAAGTATATGATATTCAGTTTCTTTCCTTTGGCCATATAATTTAAAAAAATTATAACAGAAATACACAGGCATTTGGAATGGAATAAAATTTTAGTCTTTTGATGGGAAAGAGAGTGGAAAGGGAACGCACAAGTAAAGACACTGTTTACTTCATTAGAAAATTCCCTTTTGTAAATGTTAATGGTGTAATCCATTTTAAGTACTTAATTAAAATGTGACATTTTAGGAAGTTGTACTTGGATAATGAACATAAGTCACTGATGTTCTTTGAGGATGTTCATATTTTGATATGAATTTTCACATTAAAATACTTTTATATAAAAATAGTTCACTAATAGTTTCAGATTGTAGGAATTTTGCAAACCAGCTCCCTAAAATGGCGAGAGTGATGGAGATAGTTCATGACTGGAGCGGCTATATTCTGTTCTGTTTGTTTGGTGGTGTGGGAGTTCATGAGTGCCAAAACTCTGTCAGTTCTTTCCCAGTCGCTTTCCACCTTATTTTATTTTTAGGTAGCCTCTGTCTCTGGGGTTAGAGCTTGCTATCTTCTTGAGTTGGCTGGCTGGCAAGCCCCAGAGAACGTCTGGATTTTAATGCATGAATACTGGGAGTCTAATATTGTCCTCCTGCTTTCATAGAAAGCAGCTACCCATTAAGCAATCTCTAACAGCTTAGAGTTCACTTGTTTGCATTATTAATTTAAAGACAGTCACATGGAGTCAACATTGAACAGCGACAAATTTTATTGCCAAGGTGTTTCTTCTACCTGCTTAGGTATCTACTGCGAACAGTGTCTTGGATAGTCCCTGGACTGTTCCATTTCTGACATTTGGGATGTAGAACAGATCACAGGTAGGAGGAACTCCCTGTCAGAGTTTAGGCGAGGCCACATATCAGAGGATCAGGAGGGAATGATACCATACTTTCCTTGATAAAATGATCTGGTTTGTAAATGAATCTGGCAACGTTATTTGACAATGTGTCTCTCCTCACACTACTTCAGTATATAGCATAGGTGGAATGAGAACTTTTAAAATATATTCATGTGCATAACTTGAATTATAAAGCAACAGATTAGAAGATACATTGTGCTATGTTTAAAAGTTCCTCTTTTAAAATGGTGCTCATTCTCTTGTTCTGATTTCTCTCACTTTTGTTAGAGTGCATGGATTTCTTAGAAATTATGTGTTATTCAATAATTCTTTAACTGTTACTAGCTTAATTTTATTGCTGTCATTTTCATTGCACCCAGAGTGTGCTGAAAAATCCAAAGATCTTACTCTCATCTAGTTTAGTTGAAAACTTTCTAAGTGATTCCAGAAATTTAAAAGTGCAAAAGAATAGAATCATATTAATTAAAACTGTCTATTTTTATGTTATTTATGAACAAAAACATCTGTATCGTAAATAGGGTTACCACTGCTACTCGTAACTACAAAGACTTTCTCTATGCTGTCTGGGACACACAATCTAATTGTATTCATTGTCACTGCAGGATATTGTTAAGTTAAACCACCTCCCACATCAGCTCCCATTCATCTTCAATGCTAGTTCTCTACATCGTAGTGTTTTGTTTAGCCATTTGCTCTCTATAAACCTAACAGTAAAAATATAATTTGTAACTTCCTTCCCCATTCTGAATTGGGCAGCTGTTGAATGCAGGAGCAAGTGTCTCGCGCTACACTGAATCTATATTAATTTCACATGAATATAGCTTACTGGAATTTGAATAGTCTGACCCAACTCATGGTTCCCATTAATCCGGAAAGAAATCTGCTTTAGACAAACCCACCTGCTGTAGCCACATGCACATTTATTGTTCTCCACATTGTTCTACCCTCTGTCAACCTTATGGCACCTCAATATCTACAACGTGAGGGTTGTTTTCTGGATCATGAGAGGATTTTTACTTCTCATACCTATGATACATCTTCAAATGCTCGTTTATATTCCCACATTGGGATGGGTATAGGTATCTATCTCTATATATTATATATTGTATATTATATAATATCCTTATGTATTATCTATTTTATATATAATATATTATCTGTAATACATATATATTCTTGCCTGTTTCTGCATTCTTTTGGAACATGGGAAATACATCCAAATCAGAAATTCTAAAATTTTTTTGGTTCTTATGGGGCACCTATGACTGGGAAAAAACAGCCTGAAACAACTGTTAGGTTGATAAATGTACAAACCCTGAAAATCCCGTCTGTAGCCCCAAATCTCATCCTGAGACCAGCAGGAGTAAGGATTGTACAGTCTGCCATGCTCTGGGGCATATAGCCGCACAAACTCACCTCTGTCCTTCTTGAGGAAGCCATATCCTCTTGGCCAAATTTCAGGTTTAAGCACCTGGGACCCCTCTTCTTGCAAATATAGCATTCCCAGTACCTTGCACATAAAGCAGCCCCAGCCAATAATGTATACTCTCCTACCTGCTCTCCATAGCTTGTATGACCCTAGTTACCACTCCGAAGAGGAGAACTGTCATCACACTGGCTCTACAATGCTAAGATAAGACAAGTCTTTTTCTTTAAATTGGTTTATAGACCTGGATGGTTTATCTAGGACTGTGGGCATGCTTGGCAAGTACTGTACTCCTCAAACCCACTCCTGGCCCTAAAATGGATCCATTCTTAAATGATGTTCACATGTCGACAATACCAGGAGTATTCTCCTATTTTTCCCACCCCTTCTATACTTCTCTCTACTTGGAAAGCTGCCACAGAAGCACTGTGGGTGAAAACAATGAACAGCCACAAGGAGGACCAGGAGAGATGCAAGGGGTTCTAGCCCAAGTCTCTGGGTCTACGCCAGGGCTGAGCTAGGACAGTGGAGAAGTTAGACGGATAATTATTGTCAACTGTGTTGGTAAACTGCATGAGATCTTAGACAATATTTACTTATTTAATTTTATGTGTATGTGTGTGTAACATATATACAGGTACTCACAGAGGCCAGAAGAGGGCATCAGATTTCCTTCAACTGTATCCCCAGGCAGTTTTGAACCACCCTTGGGTTCTAGGAAGCAAACCCTCCCTGGTCCTGTGCAAGAGCCCCAGATGCTGGTAACTGCTAAGGCATCGCCCAAACTCCTATCCTACACTTCTAAATACTAAAAAGTGAGATGATTCAGTAATTTAAAAAATGCCTGGAAAGACTGTAAGAGGATTTTTAATCATGTGTTGGGGGAGAAAAAAAGATGGCTGCTTGTCAAAGCTACTTTTAAAAACAGCGTTAAGAAGGATGCTGCTGGCTTCAGCTCACGCCCTGTCAGGAACATCCCGAATGTGGCCCTGTGTTACCTCAGGCTTTGCCAGCAGTGGATTAAAGTTGTAAATAATGTTAAGATGTTTTCTTGCTCAACTCCTACCAAACCTGAAAAACAGAACCTGTGAGCCCTCCCAGCTCTGCTTCTGCCCTTTAGGTATTCCAGCACCACTGTTATCCTGGCGGGAAGGAAAGGAGAAACCTTGAAACTTGTCCTGCAGGCAGGTGCGTTAGAAGGGTCTTGGTCCAGCCAAGTGAACCCAGGAGGAGAAAGGTTTCTCAGAGATCATTTTCACTGTTACAGCTCTTTTTCATATGGTGAAAGTGAAACAGCTCTCTTAGTTTTTCTTCTCTTACAATTAGTGAAGTAGAATTGAGAGGTGACCATAAAATAGACCGGTCCATAGCTAGCTTCTTAGGAAATGAATGTAGAAAAGGAATGTCCAATTAGGAACAATTTTATTGTTATACAATTCCGTTCTTAAAAGCTGCTAAGTTTTCTGGAGGTGGATATGCGTTTATAAATTGAATCCGGATTCCTATAACAAGCTGATAATTAGAAATACCGCATCAATGTGTTTCCTGTGCAAAATCTTCATAAATTCTCTCTGAAAAGCGGCAAAGTGTGACTTGCGTAGTTCAGTGTCTTCTCGAGAGAACATCAGATGACAGAAAGAGAGAGTAGCAGTTGCAGGATGAGCAACTGTCTGCTCGTCAGCAGAGCTTTCCCATTGGCACCATATGGCTTGTGTCATTTACTTTGCATTCTTCCACATTCTTTCTTTCCTGCAAATTGCCAGCTAAGTTGTATATTCACCTTAAAGGAATTCAAAGAATAAGGCAGGTTGTCAGAATTGCCCACACAATATCATAAATCAGGCCACCCACTGAAAGATTTAATTGAAGTTACTTTTTGTTGAGTGGATAAGTGGGATCTGACTTTTGATTCCACGGTTGGAATGGAACTGTCATTTAGAAGGAAAAGAGAAAGAAAAAAAAGAGCAACTCCAAATCCCTCTTTTACAAAGAAACAGATCTTTGTGGTATAATGTATGCCTAGCCAGTAAGTTTCTCCATTGCGTTTCTCCCTAGAGCTGTTCTAGATGATGCTTGAAGAAGTGACAGGTAGCACCTTTAGTGAAAAGAGTGTTCCATGTCCCGAAGCATCTGCCCTTGACACTTTGAGAATGATGAATGTTTTGGTTCAGTTGCCCTCTTCCCAGTGAGAGGTATACTTAATTTCATCGATCAAAAAGTGCAAATTTCACATTGCTCCAGGTGGGGCCCATTATTCTAATTATTATTATTTATTATGTCTCATCACTATCGGTGCTGGTGACCCTAGTGAAAATGTCTATGTTCTACTAGGGACTGTTATTTTTGTATTTCCTAAGTGGCATCGATTTGTATGGCTAACATTTTAGCAATAAACAGCAAAATGTAGCACTGCAGCCTGCTGTGAAGGGACTGCTACACACTGAATGAACACTGCAGGGACATGCTCATAAATATTCATTAAGCAGGGTTTCATTGAAAATGAAATTTAAGTACTTAAGGTAATGCAGCACAAGGAGGTAAGAAGCTATTTCGCCATCTCTAAGGAAGCAGGAGAGAATGAGGTCATCTGAGAAAAGGGAATAGACCGGAGAATGCCTTTCAATACCCCAGATCAGTGTTAATCAAGTGTAGTGTTAATCCAACTGTCATGTAACACCAGTGTTTCCCAAGTCTAATCTTCATATGAGAAGAGGAAATAGTGTTTAGAAATATTATAATTCAGGAAATACCTGTCCCAGAGAAAATTCCCAAAGAAGATGTAAGGGAATATCACTTCCTGAGGAGGACCATTAGAGAAGTCAAGGTGACCTGGTCAGTCTACTTTTGCATGGCCTTCAGGAAATTGCTGAATTAAAAAAGTGGCCTTTCCTTCTTTGTTTGGGCATGCTCAAGAATGCATGTCTGTGTGTAGAAATATTTTCTGAACAATTTCTTTTTCTAAATTGCTCTGCTAAAACACTCTGACTAAAGCAACTAAAGGAGGAAAGGACTTCTGTTGGTACTCAGTTTGAGGTTTGAGTCTATCCTGGACTCACAACAGTAGAGGCTTGAGGCAACTGATCACGTCACCTCCACAGTCAAAGCTGGAGAGTGCTGAGATCTTTTACTCTGCTTGTTTTCTCTATTTTACACAGTCTTGGGTCCCATTCCATGCTACCATGACACCCTTCATAGGTGTATCCACTTGCCTCAACTAATGAAATTAGAACAATCCCACAGGCATGACCAGATGCTTTTCTCTAGGGTGACTGTAAATCTCTTCAGGTTTACAATTAAAAATAACTATCACAAACACCACAAAAGTATCTATTGTTACAAGGTCCTACTATTAATTTCAATATACTTAGAAGGCCTGACGTCTCTACAACTGTTTACTTCCAACTGAAATTTTTACATTCATCACCTTTTCAACTAACAAATATTCAATGAGAACTTTCCATATGGTCTGTGTGAGAACATACAAATAGACCTGCATTCCTTAATGTGCTCAAACAAGGGAGGAAAGGGTAGGGGTTTGGTTTTTGTTTTTCTTTTTACTTAAGTGATTTCCTTAAGGCTTTGCATATTTAGAGGAGCAGATCACCTTGACTTCTCCAGTGGTCATTCTCTGGAACATCTTCTATGGGGATTTTCTCTGGGACAGGCATCCCCTGAATCCATGACATTCCAATCATAGTTACAGGCTCTAAAGATAAATTGATAAACAGAACATACTATCCCACCTCTGTGGAGTCAGGTACCCGTAAAGGGAAATCAACAAGAAAGTAACATAATTACATGAGAATTAAAATGACAGTAGGTTACAATGAGAAATGGATAATACATGGAGAATAATAAAGTCCAAGTGTGAAATAAGGAAGATGTGAGAGCATAGGATGGGGTGGGGGCATGAATACAATATTTTCAAGATAGATTGCCCAAGGGAATCTCAATAAGAAAACACCATTTGAAGATGGACTTTGAAATCAGTGAGGAAACAAGTCCTGTGGATATCTAGAAGTTTCCATCCAGGTGGAGGAATAGCAATTGTAAAAGTCATATGACAGGAATAATCCCTGGTTGTTTGTAGAATATCAATGAGACTCAGATAAAGGAAGTAAAAGAAAAAATTTGTATAAATAGATTTAGAAAATAGGAAGTCAGGTACTTCTGAGAGTTAGAGATTGTGGGAGAATTTTACAATTTTCTACTGTATGAATAGAAACAAGGGAAGCGCTACACACTGTGGAGAGAAAAAATGTTACAAGATTTAACATGTTTTTTAGCAACTTCATGTTGTTTTCTGTGTGAACAAGTTCTGTGACCCCTGTTCGGATGATTGTAATTATCCAAGTGAGGAGGGGTTTAGGAAAGGTCTAAGGGCTGAAAGTGATGAGAAGTTCTGAGCATCTAAGTTGTCTGGTGGGAGGAGCCCAACTCATCTGAATAGTGAGATTCAAAGCTGTCTTGCAGAATGGATTGAGCCAAAGATATCCTCTCAGCCCTTGGATGACAGCAGGGACAGCATGGCAGCAAGGACAAGAGTCAGAGTCAGGTGGCCCCTGGTATTTCAACGGGCCACATGGAAACCTGGTTCTATTTCTTGAATTTTGTCTGAATTTGTTACTTTTCTTGTTTATGTCAGGGTGTACCTATGAGCACATGTAGCCAACATTAGGGGGTTCCTATGATCATATCAGGGTGTACCTGTGGGCACATGTAGCCAACATTAGTGGGTTCCTAGGATCATATCAGGGTGTACCTGTGGGCACATGTAGCCAACATTAGTGGGTTCCTAGGATCATATCAGGGTGTACCTGTGGGCACATGTAGCCAACATCAGTAATCATATACCTTTGCCATTGTTCACAGTGGCCCCATCTTACCCATGAGCTAGAAACCCAGAGGGCTGAGGAAGTCTGTTGATTACCAAAGGGGATTCAAGGAAGGTAAAAGACCAAAGGGGTGTCTTATCTTGAGTGATACATAGATACCAAATGATTTGTTTACCTTGTTGCAGAGTCCTGAGTGACTCTGAGGGAGAAATGTTTGAGGGGAAGTGAAGCAATAAGTGAGGTCATATTGGAGGCACTTTGTATTCTCTCTGACGGGTTCTGCTTTCTCTCAGAAACATATGTGAAGATGATAGCAACTGGGAGAGAAATCAGTGGAGCCTTCTTAATGGTGTTTATTTACTTCCCACTAGTTAGAGATGAGTCCTATTGAACAATAACTTTTCTTCCTGATTCTGAGTAGCATTGGCCCACTTGCCAGCACAATGCTTGAGTTGTAATCTCACCTGCCTCTTAAATCTGATGTTCAATTTATGTTTGATAGATTCCTACAAAAACATTTTATTGAGATTTTAAAACATATCTGTTTAGTACATCTGACATATTGAAATGGAAATAAATGCCCTGAACATTGTATCCTACACTGTCCTGTACTGAAGAAGGTCCAAAAAGATAATGTTGGCTTCATGAGAGCACCAAGAGGAAACTTGTATACAAGCAAATAACTGCGATCAATTATTAAAACTATTAGTGACACTAATCTTGAAGGTTAGTTTCAATTATAAATGTGTTGATGAGCTCTAGAATCACTGGGAATTGCATCTTCAGGCATCCCTCTGAAGGATTACTTGGCCTCAAGTCATGACTGGAAGGACCTGTCTTGATAAGGCTAATTGATATGAGATAACCCATTCTAAAGGTGGGCAGGGATCCTGGGCTATATAACATGGAGAAAGCCAGCTAAGTGCTTGCTGTATTCCCCTTCCCTTCTTGTTGACTGTAAATGTAGTGTAAGAAGATGCTCCAGACACTTCCACCTTGACTTCTCAACGAGGTGAAATGGAATGTTGACTGTGAGTCAGAGTGAACTCTCTCATGTATGTTGCTTTCAGAATATTTTGTCACCAAGACAGGAAAAGTAACTAAGATACTAATCTTCCTTGTCAACCACATTGGAATTAGAATCACCACTGAGATGTCTTTCAGGGTGTGTCATCACCACTGAGATGTCATTCAGGATAATTCATTGAGGATATTCCCAAATAAAGTATCTGGGGAGTAAGGCACACTTTAAATATGAGCACCATTGCTTGGGTTCTTGGACTGAATAAAAAGTACAAAGTAAATAGAACACCAGTATTCTTCTCTGTCTCTCTGTCTGTCTCTGTCTGTCTCTGTCTGTCTCTCTCTGTCTCTGTCTCTCTCTCTTTGCCCCTCTCTCTCTCTCTCTCTCCCCCCCCTCTCCCTCCCTCCCTCCCTCTCTCTCTCCCTTTACTGCAGATGTGAGATCAGAAACTTGCCCTCGCATTGCCACACCTTTCCACTAAGGCAGTTTGTATTTCTGATATGAGCTCAAACTCATCTTTCCACTATAAATTACTCCTCTTCCAGTACTTTGTCATAACAAAGATAAAAACATTTCATGTATTTTCTGAGAAATTTTAAACAAGAGTTATAACGGTTATACTGTGTGTCACATAGATTAAACAAACAAACAAAATCCTGACACCTAAATTGCTCTTTCTTTGATGTTCTATGAAGAGACAGAGAAATGAAGAGTTTAAATTTTTCATTTCAGTTATAAGCAAATATATGCTTTGGTTGCATGACAGTCACAGTGTTACTGTGATTTTAAGAAAACTAAAATGGCAATAAAAGTTATTTTTAGTAACTATTCTTTTCTGGATTTCACACCTTTCTATTATTTTCTTGATAAGATTATGTTGTATAATTATTTCTCATAACAAGATTTTGGTAATTTGTGTGTGTGTGTGTGTGTGTGTGTGTGTGTGTGTGTGTGTGTGTGACAGAGAGAGAGAGGGGTGGGTGGGACAGATAGGCAGAGAGACAGAGATGTATGTACATGTTCTTATGGGGATTGTGTATGTGTTTATTTGACTGTGTATGTGCATGCGTATGGAGGCCAAAAGTTGATTCTGGGTATCTTCCTTGACCACTCTCCACACTCCATTTTGAAACACGATTTCTCATTTAACTTGGACATCATCCTTTTAGAGACCCTGGGTGCTCAGTGAGCTCCAGAAATCACTTCTTTGCCACACCCCCTGCCCCTTTGCTGGCATTAGAGATGGGTACCACAACAACATGTTTTACATGGGTGCTAAGGGCCTATACTTGGTCCTAATCATTGTGTAGAAGGCACTTACCCTACTGAGTCATCTTCCCTGCCCTTTCCTTTGTCTTTCATGTACTGAAATAGTACATTGTAGAACTGAGATTAGCTTGCTTTTTAATTCTTTATCACTTTCATTTGATCATTTCTTCTAAGTATTTCCACAGAAAACTCCTTAGATCTTCTCAATCAAAAAATGATCCTTTACTTAAGGACTGAACAACTGTAGGATGAAGCAGTGGCCCTGACACTAACAGGACACTACATTAGTATCTGAGAAGGTTGATTGAAAAAAATATTCTAGTATCTTGTTAAAGACAACAGAGAATATGCTTGCCTGTGTAGATTCCCCAAGGCAAATGTAATTTCCCTAGAAATTATATTATAGCATTACACTGTATGCCCTTAATAACTCTGGGAGGTAAGTGCCATTACTTTCATAACTCAGAAGGCTACATCTTTCCTAAGCCTCCCACACAATGCACGAGGAAATCAAGCCTTCCAGACCAGCCATAAGTCTGGTCTTCTGTGCGTATTACTCTCCTCCTGATATCCCTGCAATCGTTCCCTTTTATTCCTACTGCTTTACCTCAGATCCCCATTTCTTCCTATCATAGTCACATTACTTCTTCAGTGAGCACAGCCTGTCATGATCGTAACTAGTTCCGTTTGAACTAGAGTGTAGTAAAATCTTCTGAGGGTCATAGACTTTCAGAATCTTGTCAAAAATTGGGGGGAGGAGGTTTCAAAAATTAAAATAGGATTTAACTATAACTTGGGAAATAAAAGGTATAATCTTTAGGTAAAAATCTTCAAACGTGAATCAATAGTTACAGCTTAATCTACAAATTTTCTTTTATATAGTCCAACATAAAAATGTAGTTCCTTTAAGGTCAATAGATGCTGGTTTCCTCGAACCCAATAGAAACAGAAAATTCAATAATACTGTTCTATACCAAGTTAGCCAGTTGTAGTACCTTGAAGTTCTTAGTAGCTGGTTCCATGTGTTAGGAGAATATGAAATGCCCATAGCATCTGGATACCTGTATGGCCACATTCATACATGTTGTAATGGTTTGTGTTAATTGCTAACTTCAAAGAATCTAAAATCATCGTGAAGACAGGTCTCTGGGCACATCTGGGAAAGATTATCTAGATAAATGTTAGCTTTAGGGAATGTATGTGAGAATTATCTTGATTATATTAATTAATAAGGGAAGACCCTTGTTAACTGTGATTGAAACCATGCCTGCCAAGAGACTGTATAAAATTGAGAGGTTCCAACATTCCTCAGTCTCTGTTGCTTACCTGTGGGTGTAACGTGACAAGCTTCTTCAGGCTCAGCTGCCTTGGTTTCCCTGCTAAGATGGACGTAGGTCCAAAGGAAACTTGTCCCTTATAAGCTGTTTTTGCCAGAGTATATCACAGCACAGAAACATACAACTGAAACATCTATGATTTAAATGATTCAGAAAAAATATATTGAAATCAGAATTCAAATTTTGGAAAAAAATAGCTGCTTTGTTTAACTGTTTATTTCATTTATCTTGTATATAACTTTAAGTTTATTCGATTGAATTATAATAAAATAATCAATATTTTAAATATGTAAGGCATAAATATGATTAGAATTTTAAGCTAACAGGAAATATTGGGTGATAGCCAGATAAAATTAGGTCCTCATACAGATTTAAAGACTTTAAAAGTATCAGTAATCTGAGCAATATAAAATATACAATAGAGTGGTTCTGAGAAAGATAAAGGTTCATCCTCATACTTAATGCTTATGGAAAAGGGGACAGAAAAATTATCATAGCCGGAAGGTCATGTATACTGCTATGAGATTTTGTCTCCTAGATTTTTGTCTCACTAAAATGACTGCCTAAGCATGAAAGAACACATACACACCAAAGTGATGGAGGGAAGGACTTTATGCCTCATACCTGCACATAGAACTATAACCAACTAAGGAATGACAAGAGCAAGGGACATAGTCTTCCCCAAGGAAGAAAGCACCCCTTGCTTATCTGATACCAGTCAGCCGTGAGTCCATAATAGAAATAACATTATGCAGACTGAGAAGGCTGTATCATATATTTAGAAATATGTATGTACACACATATACAACTATATGTGTAGCAACAGTGAATAAAACTGAGGCCATGAATTTGAAAGAACAAGTAGGGGTACATGGGAGGGTTTGGTGGGAGAAAAGGGTCTTGGACAATAATTTTAATTCAGAATGACTTTCAACTTAGTTTTGGGTCTACCTTTTTCGGGATGCGAATTTCATTTGATTTATTTTTCCCAGATCTTATTGAAGAATGACCATCCTCTGATAGTAGTAATGATGGTGACTTCAGCTATCGAGGATTTTAAAGACATAAATACAAGAGTCATTTTCTTGAGTATAGTTTTTAATCAGAAGTCACTGTTGGAAAGAAAAATCTTTGATATATACTTTTTAAAGGAAAAATATTTTTCTCAAAAGAATATGAAGTTTCATTCTAATGCCTGTGTCCTATCAGTTTTGTATATTGAATGGAAATAATTATGCAGAACGTTGGCATGTTGTGAAGTATGAATGAAATAATGAGTCAAGTCATACATATATTATTCTATCTCCTAATAGCCAATGCATTGGATTCTTCTGTTGTGTATGCTCCAAAGCTGGTTGGACTTACAGATGTTATAAGGCTAAAATCACATCCATTGTATAATTCCATGGAACGCTTCTCATAAAATATCCCAAAAGTCATTTGCTGTTTTAGTAATTATTTTATATAGTTTGAAACATTTACATGGCATTTGCAGCCAATAAATCCAATCTCTACATCTGCCTTCTCCTGAAGGGTCCTCACTTAATGTAAGCATGGCCATATAGATACCTGTATTGTCTACACCTCCTTCTCCTAAGTATCACACATTTCAAATTTGCTCTCTGGTTTGCATTAGCTTGTCTGCTATACTTTAAGTTTAAAATTTTACCTTACTAATACAATATGAATTTTCTACCGCAGTCTAGAATGAGAAGGGTTGTGTCTGGGCAAGTGACACCACAGAATATCTGTGTGGACAGGGTTTCAGTGGCAGGCAGGATCCCACAGAAATGATTCTTGCACTTTATTGCAACATTTTCACGAGTTCCTAAATTGAAACTCTCAGCTGAAAAGCTAAGGCAAGATTGAAGAAAAGACCTTTAAAAATGAAATAACTGTGTAAGCTTTCATCAATTACTATATTGATTCTATTTTCTGCTCTTCCAAAGATGTGCCTGATTTTGCTCTAGCATGCTGCTCTAACACCGTAGCCTGCACAGGAGGCCCTCCTTCCCTTCTCTCTTTTTTTTTTTTTTTCGGAGCTGGGGATCGAACCCAGGGCCTTGCGCTTGCTAGGCAAGTGCTCTACCGCTGAGCTAAATCCCCAACCCCTCCTCCTTCCCTTCTCATCCTAACGTCACAGATCATCTTTCTTTGTCAGCATGGTAGACGCTTTGCACATTGTCAGACTGTAGGAACTTTAAGTCATTCTAATAATTTTATATCTTAGATTAACATTCTGTCTATTGTTGACAAACATAAGATGAAATAGCACTTTCTTCTAGGTAGGAGTAAATCTTAAGTCCTATGAAGAACCTCATGAGAATGTAAGGACATGCGTGTACATACGAATACACTGAAGAACTTCTGAAATAACATGCAATGTAAATTTTCTAATACTAGAAAAGAAATAACTTCCCTTAATCCCCATCTGTTTCCTATGTTGCATCCTGCAGCTTTCAGGCCATTTGGTGAGCAACAAAACAAAACTAATTGTGAGGACTGTGAGCAGATGTAGGAAATGCTGGCTCCATCGTCTCTGGGTGCATTTCTTTAACGGGCTTAGATGCTGCATCAGTTGCTTAGAGACATCTTCTGTTTGCTTTTTAATTATAAACTGGCCCTCAGACTACAGAGTTTATAAGATTCCTCAAACATCAGTGAGTGATGTTAAGATATGAAACTGAAAGAAATAATATGACTCAAAGAATATAATCAATACATTTTATTAACTTCAATAATGGTGGTATTTAGGAGACATGATTCATCCTTGTGTCTAGAAAAAAATGATACTATGAATAGCAGGTGTAATTTGATCAAATCTTTATATTACAAGCAACTCATTACCAGTGAGACAAATGCCTACATTATTAATCTTTTAAAAATTAATTAAACTGGGAAGAAAGAAACAGGAATAGTAAGCAGGAGAAAGTAAATAAAATGTGACTTATTTGCCCTGTTCTTCTTGGGAGACAATTATTAGATGTGAATCTCTAATAGCCAATAATAACCAGACAAATGATACTGGGTCATCCATTCAGTCTTTGTTTAGGTTTCTGTGGAATATTGCAGTATTGTCAAAATGGGGTTAGTCTAAGGTTGGGTAGTATGACAAATATCTACTATCAAAAAAAGAGAAGAAAGAATGAATGAAAGAAAAAGGGGAAGGAAGGAAGGAGGGAGGGAGAGAAAGGGGGAGAAACGAAGAGAGAGAAGGAGGGAAGGATCTAAAGAAGGCAGGAAGACAGGCAAGCAAGCAAAGGAAAGTATGTGCTGGAGATATGGGTTAGCCATTAAAAACACTTACTGCTCTTAGAAAAGACCCAAGTTTGATTCTCAGCATCTACATCAGGTGTCTTAAAACCTCATGTAACTACTTTTCGGGCCTCTCTGTGCTCCTGCAAACATAGTATACTTAAACTCATGAGTGAACATGCATATAAACATACAATTCAACAATCATAAATAAATATTTTAAAAGCAAATATAAAAGAAAAATAAATTAATTGTTCTGGTCAGTTATGCAAGAAGACACATGCTAGTGATTATATTTTAGAAATATTGGATGCCCTGTTAACATTTAAAATTTTTGAATTGGGAGGAAACCATAATCAGAAAACACTTAATGAAAAAAACCATTATCAACAGAAGAAAAACTAAACTGTTTGTATTGAAAAATTATAGTATTTGTGTATGTGTTCCAATAATATAGCCTTCCTACTGTTCAAGATAATACTTCCTTGATAAATAGAAAAAGAGTGCAAATCCTGAGACTTGGACAGTCACTATGGCTTAGTAGTTAAAAGCACCTGCCATACATGCTTGATGACTTAATTTTTATCGCTAGACACATCTGACCCCTGATAATTGTCCTCTGGCTCACACCTACATGCATATGCACACACACAAACACACATATATCCTCACCATACTAACACTTTTATAAGCCTAACAAATAATGCGAGGTTGCTCAGTTATCGGACAGTGAGCATTTTGTAGTCATCAAACACTAAATACAAAGATGTTTCAAAGATGATGATTGTCTCCAAACACTCTTTCTAATACAGAAATCAATAACCACAGACGGAGTCTCTTTTACATGTGGTCAAGTAGTACGCAGGACTATTCAAAGAAGTCTAGTTCTCTGCTCTCCAAGTTTTTGTAGAATCATATCCCCATCTCTTGAAGTTAGAAGTGGCCATTGGACTTGTTTAGCTGCTTTGAGGTGAGCAAACATGTCATCTTAGAGCAGAAAAATCTAAGAACTAATTTATGAGTCAACATAACACTATCCAGTTTCCAAGTGTTAAGGGTTAGTGGTCCTGTGAGTCTGCCTCAGAGGTTAAGTGAAAATAGCAACCTTGGGCTGTGGTAGACTGTGGTGGGCTGTAGTGGGCTGTGGTGGGTTGTGGAGCACTGTGGTGGGCTGTGGAGTGCTGCGGTGGGTTGTGGAGCGTTGTGGTGGGTTGTGGTGGCCTGGGCTGTGGTGAGCTATGGTGGGCAGACATAATGACCCAGAGATGCCCACTTGTCCTAAGCCATAAATTTGGGGAAATCTTTCTACTGTAGTAGAACTAGTCTGCACTGGCTAATAACTGTTGTTGAAAACGTTGTCTAGGAGGTTCATAGGAGAATGTTTGGGGCTCACAGTGACAGCTTAGAAAATATGATCAGATGAGAACTTCACTATAAATTTTTGTTTCCCTGACCTACTATTTGACAAGAATTAATAATAGTTTCTACACTAAAGGAAGCACCCAAGACAACAATCTACCTCATAACTCCAGCACAACTATTTTCTGCTGGTCTATCAGTAAGTAGTTCTCAGTCTTACATGGTCAGCATAATTCTCCTAGTATAATAAATATAAAATATTAAATAGATGTAGCACAAGTCTCACCTAAACATGAAAAAAAGTAATATTTCATTTTTTGATGAACTAAAGACTGACACCTAGAAAGAAGCAATATAAATTAATATTTTAGGGGTTTAGAAGGATATGGATGAATAAGTAGCTAGGTACCATTTGATTTTATTATATATCTATCTACCTAGCATCTGTGTATCTCTTCATCTATCTATCTGTCTGTCTATCTATCTATCTATCTATCTATCTATCTATCTATCTATCTCACATATCTTATATTTATTGTGTATTCTTTTTGTAAAAATGGAACTATTTGTGATATCGTTGCATATATAATATTTTTTCAATTTAATATGATGCAGTCTTTTTAAAAACTAGGTTATATATCTCTCATAAATCTAAGAATAATTAAAGGAAAGCACCAGAAAGTTTTGTATCTAAGTTGTTCAGATAATTATGATGATCGTCTTATTGGGCACTACTGTAGCAGGTTACTAAATAGTCTAGAAGGTTGTGATTCTAAGAAGTTGTTCAGTAAACAATGATACTGACATTTCTCTATAGGACAACCATATACTTAATCTGGATAAATAATTAACTGCAGCGATGATGTTTCTTCTATTTTGCTTAAGCTCAAGAAGCATAGTTACACCAAATGGGCTTATGGGGATTAATTATGAGCATACCCCAAAATACAAACGATGCATTAGCAGAATAAAATGACTACAGCATAGACTGAGATTTCGAGTGAAAATGCCCACCTACCAGAGAAACACAGCAGAGCTTAGTTAGATGTGTCTGTCTCACAGAGCGCCATTGATTTTCCATGTTGCTCGCCCTTCCATTGGAGGGAGAAGTCCATTTAAATCTGTAGGGAATGGAAGTCAAACAGTCTGTCCACGAAGGGCTCTGTCTCATTGCCGTGATCTCTCGGGTTAAAATCATCTATTGATCGCCAATCACCTGTGGTTGTTTACATACAACAAGTTCCCTGGTTAGCAGGAAACCAGGGGGGTAGATTATACATGCCACAGGAAGCAATCGTTGAAAAGTCTCAGAACGATCTTCCTGAGAGGAAACGAAAAGATTTTCCCTTTGTGACAGTCTGTACATGTGTACTGGGATGGTCAAACAGACATGAGAGTTTCTATTTGACAGGAAAACATTTTAAATATTTGAGATTCATATTAACCTTTCTTGTATTGCCATAATGATATTAAAAATGAAAACTAATCGAAATTTCTTTTAATAGAAAATTCATTTTTGCCCAAATCGTCATGAAGTATCTTTTTCTTGTCATATTTAAACTACTACTATTTGTTATTTGCCTCTCTATTGTTTGAGGCATCCTGCCAATCGTCCATTTCTGACATTAAAACAACGAAACAAAGTTACTATGACTGATAGTTAACTTAGGATTTTACAAGGGTGATTCAGGATACCTTCGCTTTAAGAGAATTTTTTTTTTGGTAAACAAAGCAGTTTTGCTTATAATAAGTTTAAAAATGCATCAAACCTTATGTAGGGATAGATTATAAAGAAGTACATTATTTGAATCCCATCTACAAGTATTATAGTCTGACACTGGCTAATCTTTTAGCTTCCTATCGTAAAGTCCATGGTAAGTCTGCTTTCTATTGGAGAAACTAGAGTTCATTCAGTCAGTGAACATGAAATGATTTTTCTTCAAATTTGCCTCAAATACTTTGGTTTTTGTATAAATGGGACAATGTGATACCTCTCTTTACAAGTCTGAATAAACTAAACAACAGAATGAAGTTAATTTTCAGTCTCTCCTCCAAGAAGAAAGAAGGAGCCTAACCAATCAGAGAATACCTCAACAGGGGGACAGAATAGCTCTCCAAAGACTCTGGGCCCTGCCCATTAATTTGATCATTATTTTTGTATTTCATAAGGTTACAGTATAATTTCTCCCCAGGAGTCATTTGGTAGTGGCATGAATCTCATGAATCCCAGTCATGTGTTTCTTGCTATAGACAATGATAAATAATAACTTAATTCTATTATGTGAGTAGTAACTAGGGACTACTTAATCGTCAACATTTATTCTCACTCATTCTAAACCTTTGTGATTCTTACACATTTTTAAGAATTTAGAAGCTTTAGCATTTTAAATGAAGTAAATAAGCTTTGGGGTAGCTCCCAGAAGTTAAGTATAAGGGAGAAACAGGTGGAAGTTGTCTAATTTTATAAGTGTGTGTGGCTGACTGGCAGCGGATGTCAGTGTCTGCATGCCAGACAGTGCGCTTGCCGCTCCAATTATCCAAAGATCACAGTATGGAATCATAATGTGCTCCCTAAACTACTCAGGCCTTCCAGAACACTGCCTGAAATTAAATCTTCTGCTTGTGCATGGCTTATGAAAAATTGAATGGCAGTTCATTTTCACAACACATGACAAACATAAAAGAAATTATGAATTAATTTTAAACCCTGTTTAGCAGAGTCTTATCAAATTGATGGCACCCCTTGTCTCATTGAAGTCAGCCATCAGAGCTGGTATGCTTAATTAGAATTAGGCATCTCTAAATGTTTTAGACTGACAGCTCAGATCATCCTATTGGATCCTTCAATGGTTTGAAGTTTAATATAAACAAACAAAAATACCTGGCTTAAGAGGTTGACTGCATATGACTTCCCTTCTGTGCACTACCTTAAGTTTATCAAAACATATTATTAGGCTGGGTGTTCTAATAAACCAGGAGCCCAAAAGCAGCTCAGGATTTGTTGAGGCAAGTATTTGGAGATGACTGTGGGGATGAATAGAGAAGTGAAAGGTAAGTAGATGATGAATAATAAACTTTTGAGAAATTTTATTCCTGTATCAGCCCTTTGTAGTTTTATTTTCTTTCAAGATAAACCAGATTGATATTTAAAAGGACCTGTGATAATGGACTTTCCCCATTTAGGCCACTTAACAGCACCCCGTGGATGCATGGACACTACCCATTGCTAAACCATCCTATTTATGAATACATGACATGCACAGATGTTGTGGGATGCTGGCTGTTCCCAGTTAGAAGGCTAATCTTCAAAAAAGAAAAGAGAGGTCCATTTGTCCTTCCATACATGATTTGGATTCTTCCTGTCCATCAACTGATTAGTGTATCCTTAAATTTATAGCATTTTAATGAGAAAAGATCATGGCTTTGCACAGACACAATATTAATGAAGAGATATCTACATGGTAAGAGTTGATTCTACCGTCTACTGTTTCACAGATAGTAGCTATGCCACTCCCTTTTAGAATCACGTCTCCTTAATTATCTCATAAAATAGCTTCCGAAGTATAGGTCTCCTCTGGTGGTATTGGGTTGATGTAAGATGAGAACCTTAAATGAGCAGTTGTGGAGACGAGCCCAGTAACCATAATGCTGTGGACATGTACTGCTATTGGTTGGTTCAGATCACTGTGGCATGGCTCTGGTTTGACTGGATCCATCATATTCTGGTTTTAGCATACCACCAGAACTTACCTGAAGGATAGTGTGAACATTATGGCTTAGTTGGTGTTCTATTTGTAGGGGAAAACCATTATATTCCGTGAGAAGGAATTGAAGTGCAAGTTTCCTATGAACATTGGAGAATATTCTCAAACTTGTTTTCCATTTGTTTTATTTATCACTTTAAATATCACCTTGCAGTTGGACTTAATTTACACCTACCTCAACTTTCCTATTCTAATTCCGTGATAATGCAGTTACTCTTCTTTATTGTCTTTCTGAAATGACAATGTAGCATGATAGTGGTCCTAGAAGAAAAATACAACTTAATAAGTCTTCTTGCCTTTTCCCCTATTGGAAACCCTCCTTATCACAGTCTTATGAGGGATACTGAGCATGTTTCCAAAGCTTGCTGTCTCCAAACAATCTTTGTAGTGACAAGGGCTTTATAGGAAAGGACTTGGCTTTTTGATTGAAGCAGGTCTCCCATCTCCAGAACAGGCTCAAGCCTGCAGTTAGGCCAGTTTACTGAGGACACAGAGCTTACACACACACACACACACACACACACACACACACACACACACACACACACACACACACAATTTGATTTTGTTCTCCATCTCCATGTTGTGATGGCACTTCTCTCCTTCGGTGACTGTGTAACTCTGCCCACACTGTCAGGGTTTGAGGGTTTACTATGAGACTGTGACTGAAGGAAACATCGGAAGAATTCAGGTGCTTAGGTTTGGAAGATGATATATGCGCTGTAAAAATAGACAGAGCTCCTTCCCGCTGATTTCCACAGTTCCTGGGATCTTGCTTATAACTGTGAGAACAGCATTTCGGGAGCCCAGCAACGCATCTCAAGTGAGAAGCTGTGACATTTTGTTATTCAGGAACCACCACTGAAAGCAATGTTGTATTTCTACTTAACATTTAATGTTTTGCAGCTGCTAAAGAATTATTCACTAAGTGGTAAAACAGAGGAGATTCAGCCTCTTCCCCACATCATTACTAATAAATATGTTTGCTTATGTTTTCCAAGAGAGGTGACAGGGAACGCACATAATGAGTGAATATTTGACAGGCATATACTCTTGTGCCAGCTAGCATTAGAGAAAGCACAAAAGAAAAATAAAGAGAAAACGTTTCATTACTTACTATTTTAGAAACTTCATTTTCAATATCCAGTGGAATTTTGTCCCCATGCAAGGCGAGTTAAAATGGATCCAGGAAGTAAACATTATACTACCTTTTTAGAAATGGGCAGATTTAAAATATCATTTCATAGTTTATTATATTCCCAAATTGAGTCAGTTTCAAATGAATCATGAATGAACATATAGAGGAGAACACAATGTCACAGAGAATAGCCATTTAACTTCTGGCTGAAACTGTTTTGTATACAGTTGCCAGGAAGTCAGTAGTAACCTCAGCTGCGGTACAGAACCATCGCTCTATGTTGGGGATTCTGGGAGACTCTGAGAGGGGACAGCTTTGCAATCCTCACCCTCTGAAGTTGAGTAGGTTCATAATCAAGGGTAGAGACTATGTAGCAGGCTAAGTGGGAAAGTGGAACTCCTGATTATGTCTCTCGGAGTCCTTTTCAATTCTCACATTAGATTCTGCTGGGAAAGGTAGGGCTCTGTGGAAACCTCCTCGCTTCTTAGTGAACTACTCAGCATTGGGCAACATCTCCCTTCAAGCATGTCTGGTCTGTCCATTTTAAATCTGTACTTGAACTATTTATCTTATTTCTTTTTGCCCTTGCTCAACCATTAGCTCCTTGAAGATGTGTTTGTACCAATTCATATGAATTATATTGAGTTAGTGTCCCTAAATGATTTATTTGGATAAATGGTTCATAATAAAAAGATGAACTTTAATCAATGTTTTTATTTTAACCAAAGATTTTTAGTTGTTCTTTCTGGCTAGAGTACTTTGGATAACTTTATATCTGACAAACTTTGATGATGTAGAGCAAAATGAGACAGAGGCCACTTTCTGAATAATTTAGGTCCTTAAGCCCCCTTTACCTGGTCTTAAATGGAAATTTGATTGGATTGCTTTCATCCAATCTGGGCTTCATTTGACCTGATTTGAAAGTCAATAACACAGTCTGATAGAAGGCTCTAATCCATGCCTCTTCTGCTTGATTTCACAAATCTTTGGAAATGCAGAAAAGAAGGGGGTATTTGCCATCATGTCTGGGGCTCCCTTTGGAGGACAGGTGGGGGACAGGAACCAGAAACTGTGCTCCCGGGTGTCCTCGGTTGCATCTGTACAGCTACTGGCATTTCCTCCCACATCTTCTACTAACAAATGCATTTTTTTGATGTGGGTGTAAACCTAATTTCCCTGTGCATAATGCTCCTGCCTCCAGAGCGTGCAGAGCTGGCTGGAATCCGCACTAAGCGGTTCGGAATAAAGGCTTTTCTTGTGATTATTTGCACAGTCTGTAGTATTCACCTGCCAACCCATGCCATATTATTTGTGTGATGCTTGGTGACAGTCTGTGTTGAGTTTCAGCTATGATTCTTGACATAATTTAATGAGCTGGAATGCCATTTTCCCCCTGTTAAAAAATATGCACATATTTTCAATGCCAGAGCAACATTGTTTACTTTACACATACATTATTTTTTCCTGAATGCAAATCTTCTACTCTTAACAAATATTAACAGGAGATGATCAGTATATAAAAAGCACTCTTTCTCCCTCTTGCTTTTAGGAGCAGATTATTCTTCAGCATAATTGAGGACAAAAATGTGCCTACGTGCCTGCACAAGGCTTGCCTCTGTCCTACTCTTCCTAATTAGCTTTTAACAAGCTGTCAGTCTCCTACCCTCTGTGTTGCATTTGTGAAGAGGGGGCCCATGATGGTTGCAGTCACCCTGTGCCAGCATTCTGGGCTTCTTAAAGAAGGCATCTCCCAGCTGTCAGGGTGACCCTTAGCACTACCACTTTGAGTCAAACACAAAATGGTTTCTGCCTAGTGTCACACACACATGCTTAGCTTATATTTCTGCATTCTTATCTGTCTCTCTTTTCATTAGAGGTTCGTTTGGCTTTTGGACCTTTCTATATTTATATACTGATCCCCCTTGATACAACAGAGGAGACCCTACTTATTTTTCTGTCTTTGACACTATTAATTAAAAGGTATTTTTACTTCTTCCTTTTCTTAATAATTTAATTCATATACTTCAACTCATATAAGTGATTAAAATGTTGCCCGGTAAACTAGAATCACCTGTTAATGCATAATATTTCATTGATTTTCCTTTGAGTTTTATACAAGTCTTGTATAAAGTGCATGGTTGTGTATCTGCACACAGTTATTTGTTATTTCTTTACAGAAAAAATGTATATCCCCTTACTTTGAAATAAAATGCTTAAATAGTCACCTTCCTATAAAATGGAAATTTTAACTGATTTAACATCTTGAACACACGTTTAAGAGGGACTCCCCTGAGACAGAGGACCTGGTCTCCTACCAGGTTTCAACCAGGTTGTGTGGGCTAGAAATGTTCTTAGCTATAGGATGCAGTCACTAGTACAAACTTTGTTCATGGCTTGAGAGTTGTTAGAATACATGTAATGATTGATAGTATTCATATATTTCTACAGAAAATAATGGTAAGAAGGCTGCAGGCGTGATTCATATAGTAAGGATACTTGGTGAACAAGCATTAAGATAAGCACTCAAATCCTCAAAACCCATGTAAAAGACTGGGTGTGGCTGCATGCACTTGTGGTGGAGGAGGAGTACAGAAAAAAGGCTTCCTGGGTCTTAGAGGTCACAACGTGTCTATAGGTTCAGTGAAAGATCCTGTGTCAAATTAATGAGGGAAATTTGATAGAATAAAGAACCCAAGGTACCCATTTGGCCTTTGCATTTATGCACAAACATGTGTACCCTCATAGTCATACACTGTAATACATACAACAAACTGGCACTTGAAAACACATGTGTGGACATACAATTTTTTAAAAGATGCATTTAATAATGATGATACCAGTAGTGTAAGTGTCTCCATGATACTGAAATAGGACCAGCCACTTCTCTTAGTACGTTGTGTTCTTCCTGATATATGTAGATGTCCATAAAGTTCTTAGCATAAAGTTCAAGCAAACATAAGTGTTTTGGTAGATAATTAACCTTCAATAAACTTACTATAATATTTATTAATAATATTTATAATATTATTACACATTAAGGATTATGTGTTTTTAAAAGAACATGTGTGTTGCAGGATATTTTATTATACTGTGAATCCTGATATTGTACTGTGTACTGGAAAAATTTATTTCTAGTTGCAGTGTGACTCCACCTTAGCACCACCTTTAAACCCTGTGTCTGGAAAATACTCATGTCCTTGGTATACATCTTTAATCTCAAGCAATGAAGGTAAAATTAGTTTGTAGGAGGAAGTCTCCATGTTTGAAAGTGATATCTATTTCTGTGACAGACAAAGTCATGAATCAGATTTGACATGCCCAACTATCATAAAGGAGGGGAAAGGGAGGCTACTTGAGGGGCAATGAAGGGTGTGGAAGACAGTGTTGCCAAGGGAATTGCAGAGAGACAGGTTGTAGAGAAAACATACTGGACAGGGGTGAAGAGATAACGATGCAGAGAATGAGAAGGAGCCAGAGATCAGAACAGTTGCTAACATTAATATGAGTCAAGCAGAACTAAAAGTCAGAGGCAGGGAGAGAGAGAAGACAGTTTGAATCAGTCAGCTTAGAGAGGAGTTGAGCCAGACAGCTAGCCAGACTTCAGAAAGAACTAGAAAGAATGAACTTATTCAGCAATAAATCTGAGGCTGAAAACATTTTAGGCCCAGATAAGATCATAAAGAGGCTAGAAGCTTCCAGAACTAGGCCCAGACTAGTGGATGGAGGCAGTAAGCACCAGGCACAATTAGATGAGTTGAACCGAAGATACTTCTACTTCTACACATGTGACTAACATTCCGGGCCAAATAAACTTTAACAATATCTTAAAATCAGCACAATTCCTTTAAAAATCTAGCACACACATCTCATCTTTTAAGAAAAATTAAAACATTTTTGTATTAATATAAGGGTAAAATTCTGAGTTATATTGTATTGATATCAATCTTCATACTACTAATTCTGTCAGAATATAAATAAATATATAAATTGAACAAGACGCAGAATAATACAAACATGCAGTCCTCTGAACCAATAGAGATAAAAACCAATCTGGTAGTAAAGAAACAATATCTTCTGTACTTTCCTCAATCATTCTATTCCCTGATACAGAAAATGGAACAACTGAAAATAGAAATAGTTAATTCTGTTCAATCTCCCCCATATGATATTGCATTTGGCTTTGAGTACAAGTGGGTGGCTGCCGTCTAAAGACAGTAGCAACACACAGGGCTCTGTGAGACAACCAAGAGTTGTTTAAGACAACATCTAATGGCAAAGCAACCTTTCTCCAAGCATCTGATCTGATCAAATGAGTTGGCTGATCCTGAGATTTGGACCTAAAGTTTTCAAGCATAATTTCTTAATTATAAAAGGAGAGTGTATAACTAGAGATTGATAACAGATGAGAGAGAAATATATGTCACCTAGCAAAGAAACAACAACAAAAGTCGAAAGGCTTTAGCTACTGATTTTATAGTCATATCATAGACAACCACAATCATCCAATTTGCCTTTTGTCGAGATTTTGTTCTCATCTTCCAATTAAACACACACACACACACACACACACACACACACACACACACACACACAAAGAGAGAGAGAGAGAGACAGACAGACAGACAGACAGACAGAGACAGAGACAGAGAAATGACCAGAAAACAGATTGCTTACCTAAAACTCTAAACAAAGTCCAAGTTTTGAGAAATATTTCACTTGATATTCTATTACGAACAAGCAACTATACAGAAATGGAAATTATAGTTGACAGAACCTCTATAAAAGTGAAAGTGATAGGGAATAATACAGAAAGAGGGTGTCCTATAAAGAGAAAATATCAATGCCATGGCAACAGAAAAGAATTAAACAGAGGGCTTCTGAGAGAAGCATGAATATTTCTAAAGTATTTGTCTGCTGCTCTGAAACTCTAACATCTACCTGTGCTTACAAATGTTTCACACGAATGTCTTCCACTCTCATTACTTCTACAACTTTATTTCCAAATAGTCCTATGACTGGAAGTTTTAGTTAATTACAATAAACTCAAATTTAGTGACCTTCAGAAAGACTTAAGCTGGAGTAAAGGAAATTGGGGAGCTGTGAAACAATATATTTTTAAATATTGAAAATAGATGCTTCTCATGCAATACATTCCAAGCCTAATTTCTCTTCCCTCCACTCCTGCCTACTTTCCCCATCTCCCTTTTCCCACAGACTCATTCCTCCATTTCTTTTCATAAAAGAGCAGGCCTCTGGAGACAACAAGAAAACAGGATGAACCAATGTACAATAGACCCAGGCAATAGCCCTCATATAGAGGCTGGATAAGGCAACCGAATAGGACAGTAGCTCTTAATCTGTGGGGCTTGTATATCAGATATCCTGCAATATCAGATGTTTACACTATAATTCATAACAGTAGCAGAATTATAGATATGAAGCATCAACAATATAATTTTATGCTTCGGGGCTTACTACAATTTGAGAACTGTATTAAAGGCTGAGAGTGTTAAGAAGGTTGAGAACAAGTGCAATAGCAGAAAAGGAGCCCAAGAGCAAGAAAAAGAGGCAGAGACACACCCACTCCACTGTAAGAAGCCCGCAAAACCACCAAACAAAGATGATAGCATAAGGAACTGGTGCAGCCCCATGGCAGCCCCATGTTTGCCATTTCAGTCTTTGTGAGCCCATATACGCGCTGGTTGGTTGATCCAGAGGGCCACATTCTCCTTCTGTTATCTCCCATCCCTCTGACTCCTACAATCTACCCACTTCTTCTGAGGAGCATCCCTCAGCTCCCAGGGGAGAAGCCTGATGGAGACCTTCATTTGAGATTCTTTGCACAGAGTCTGGCTGTGGGTTTCTGTACCAACTCCAGTCTGCACCAAAAGGAAGCCTAACTGATGAATGAACAAGGTATAATCTACAGACCCAGAGAAGTTAGGAAAAGAGTAAGGCTAAAGTAGATGGGTTGTGGGGGGAGAGCAGCATAGATCCACCTAGAATGGGGAAATAGAATAAATTATGTGGATGAACTGGGGGCAGATGAGGAAGGGAGCAGAGGGGATCAGGGTGGGCCGCTGCGGGAGAGAATGCAGAAATAAGCTGGAACTGTGGCGTTTAGAGGAATGCTGTGGGACCCTAGAGCACTGGAAACTTCCTAGAATCTATGAGGCTGACCCTAGTGAGAACTTCTCACGGAGAATACAGGGTATAAAGTAGCTATTTTTTGTAGTCATGTCAGGCTATCAGTAGAGAGACTGTGTTGCATTTCTCTGAGTTATTGGCCCAGGGGGTTCTCATGGAGATCTTAAAACAGTATATTTAAAAGATGTTTTTGGGACGTTTTTTTAAGAAGGTAATATTTTAAATATTTTTGAAGTTTTGTTTTTATATCCTGAGACAGGTACCTTCATAATATAAGTAGCTTTATTCACAGCACTTTAAACATATTTTATCTATGAAAATGTAGCCATTTATAAAAAAGAAATCAAATAATAATCAATCTAAATAAGTGTTTGGAGAAGCACCTTCTGGCAGTTTCTCAGAAGACACAAAGACCTCTATGAAAGGGCAGAGTATTATATGCTTTTTACAAAAAAGAACAGATATAAAGGTTTATGAAAAGAGTATTTTTAATTATGCCACTAATTGGAAATTAATACAAAAATAGGTTTATGCATAATAAATCCATTAGTCATTTTGTCTATGCAGGAATAATGTATTTAAGAAATACAAAACTTTTTATTCTACAGGAAAAGAAAGAAAGAGTAAATCAATGTAATTGAAAGAATTAACCTTCCCATGGGACCTGAGGGATTTTTAGGTCATCAACCTTTGTTTATATTTTCCAAAATAGTTCCCAAATAACCAATTTTATAAACGGCATTTTAGACCTAGAGGTAAAAGAGGCACCTGTACTGTACTTTCGATACTTCATCAGTTTTTGAGTATGATGGAATTTCAAATAATCTTCAGTTAATACCCATGAGCTTACAGATGAAGGCATCTATAAGCATTCAGTCTGAAAATACCCAAAATTATCTGCACGAAATTATATTAAAAAATGAAGCATCATGCTGTAATAATTCCACCATGAAAACGAAGTGAATTTGAATTTCTGTAAGTATCTATTACAAAGAGTTTGACCATATTGGTTGGTTAGGAATGTCAGAGACAGAAACCATTTAGCCTGCAATTATAAATCAATTGTTTTTGTAGCTTCTGATGAGTTTTGTCTTTCGATTTGATGCGTAACCATCCATCTGCTTGTGGAGAAATGTCTGTTTATATCTGGAAAATGCTTCAAGGGATGTTTTTGGAGTGTTAGCATTTGAAAGTTAGAGAAATTGTAGGGCTTTGTACCTTATTTAAATCTGTGCTAGAGATGTGATCCCTTTAGAGAAGAGATAGCATCCCTTTGTATCTCAGGGAAAATAGGCTAAATTCATAGTTATTATTTTTTATTATCAACAAGTGATTCAATTAATAGAAAAGTACAACCTTAGTGAATTCTAGGTACTACTGAACAAATGGAACCTTTTCTAAATACATCAACACTTCTCTCTATACAAATTTTATCCAACTTTCTTTTGTCTTTATTAAAACTACATGTTTGTTGACGTGAATATACAGTTAGTGCTAGGGACATGGCTTGGTCTTTGCAGTGTGTGCAATGTAGTTTCAACTCTAGACTCATGTGAAAAGCCAGGCACAGTAACAAGCACTTACAACCCCAAATTAGGGGAGTCCACACAGTTGAATCCCTGGGGCTTACTATGAGACACTTAGGAGAATAGGGAATTCAGGTTGCTGTGGGAGATCTGATCTTGGAGAAACTGAAGTGGAGAACTCTTGAGAAACAACACATTAGGCTGACATTTACCCTTGAACCTGATACAATATGCTTTTGTTATAACAGTGTTTTTACTGTGGAGTATGAATGGGGTCTTTCTTCACAACTGCAGTTTGCATGAATCAGACATGGCGGATTTCATTCCTGACTCCACATGTAAGCGCATAGCACTGCCTGCCAAACGCTCATCCCGTCAAACAGCATAAAGGATGGGCACAGTCCAGAGTCAGGCAGAGAAGCTTCAGGTTAATGACATGCAGTAATGTGGTGTCACTGAATGGATAAGATGGGGAATGTAAGCCCTGAGGTACTGGTAGCTGCATAGCCCCGAGAGGAGAAGTCCTGTCTTAGAATAGTATAAAACATGGAACAAGGGAGTGTGTTTGTGATCGTCTTCACATGCTGAGAAATAGTAAGTTCCTTATTTCATCGTAGTCTAGATTTTTCCTTTTTCTCCACTTATTTTTTTCTTTACTTGTGATAACATGAATTGATATTATACCCCTTGAAACAGGTAAAGAAACTTGGTTAATACAGTAATTAGCACTGTGGTTACTTCATCTACAACCAAGGGATTGGAATTAAAAGATATTCTATCTTTCAAGGAAACACCAACCTACATGTTTAACTGATCATTTCAAAGAGTCCATATATTTCTTTAACCTCGGGAACAAGGCATTAATATCTATTGCCTTTCTGTTTTCCTTTTCCTTTTCTTTTAACATTGGGAATCAAATCCTGTGACGTGCCAGGCAAATGCTCTACCATATTAACAATGTTCACTTTATTCATTTATATTTAAACTAGTTAAAAATACTTGTTTCACAATTCACTAATTTAGAAGGAGAAATGCAGATGGGTGTTGTGGTACACACCTGTCATCCCAACGTTTAGGAGGCAGAGGCAGGGTAATAAACACAAGAGCAGCCCAACCTGTACCATGAGCACTAGGTCAACTAAGCCTTCACACCAAGGTCCTGTCCCAAAAATACATGAATAAGTAAAAACTCATTTGAAAATACTGCTATTTTTTTCAAATGATAAGAGAATTAAGGTTTAGAGTTATTTGTTACATAATAGACACTCTAGGATGAACAGGGTAAAACAGTAAAGTAGTGATGAATTACTTCAGATCCTTTTATTTTCTGTGAATTTCCCAGTTGTTATTAGGAACAACTATGGCTATGTCTAGCCATGCTATCCTAAAGCCAAGTTGTAAAGAGAGAGGGCTTAAGGATGACCAACTAATCCTTTTCTAACAGGAGGTGCCTTGAGTAACATAATATAACCATAAAAAGTATGAATAGAATGATCAAAATGTGAATGCTTCACTCCTTCTTTAAATGAGGAAAAAGAATACTCTTGGCAGGGAAGGGAGAGGCAAAGATTAAAACAGAGACTGAAGGAACACCCATTCAGAGCCTGCCCCACATGTGGCCCATACATATACAGCCACCCAATTAGACAAGATGGATGAAGCAAAGAAGTGCAGACCGACAGGAGCCGGATGTAGATCGCTCCTGAGAGACACAGCCAGAATACAGCAAATATAGAGGCGAATGCCAGCAGCAAACCACTGAACTGAGAATAGGTCCCCTATTGAAGGAATCAGAGAAAGAACTGGAAGAGCTTGAAGGGGCTCGAGACCCCAAAAGTACAACAATGCCAAGCAACCAGAGCTTCCAGGGACTAAGCCACTACCTAAAGACTATACATGGACTGACCCTGGACTCTGACCCCATAGGTAGCAATGAATATCCTAGTAAGAGCACCAGTGGAAGGGGAAGCCCTGGGTCCTGCTAAGACTGAACCCCCAGTGAACTAGTCTATGGGGGGAGGGCGGCAATGGGGGGAGGGTTGGGAGGGGAACACCCATAAGGAAGGGGAGGGGGGAGGGGAATGTTTGCCCGGAAACCGGGAAAGGGAATAACACTCGAAATGTATATAAGAAATACTCAAGTTAATAAAAAAAAAAATCAAAAAAAAAAGAAATGTACATTTCTACAAGTCGTTGACAAAAATGAAAAAAAATGTACATGTGCATTGATGATATTTGTCTATTCATCAACCTCTTCTTCTGCAATGGGAATCAAGTCTGACCAGGGAATGGTCATTGTTCATGTTTACTAGCTCCTGTGGCAGAGGACATGTTAATTGATGCATTGTTTACTAGCCATCTACATCCATACTAACATTGTTTTACACTTGGCTTTAAGAGAAAGGGAACATGTTATTGTTGTCACAATTATTGTTAAAATCCATAAAAGCTTAACCTTTGTCACGAGAAACTTAAGTTAGACAGTATGAGAAATTTGCCTTGCAAGGTGGATTTGATTTTTTACTTTTTAACTTCCTAGTAGAAATGGAGTTGGCATTTGCCTACATCTGATAGCCATTCTAAATGTCACTTCCAGATTTGTATATTGTCTTGCTCTGCCTTCCACGTTCTTTCAGTGTAAAGAATTTCCTTATGAGGCAATAAGAGAAATGATGCCTGATGATGTAGTGTGCGTGATGATTAACATGGTCATGGAAATAATGTTCAGACCCTAGGGAAAAAAGCAAGACTAAGTCCAGGCTTCTTTATATAATTTTGTCACTTCACTTGGATTACCTGTCTAATATTAGGTAGTATGCACACGTATAAGATTAATAGGCTCACCTACAAATATGACAGTTTTCATTGATTCTGTAATCCTTTTTGTATCACATATAAGATCAGTGAAATCCCCTTTACTTATCTATGGATCATAGAGGAAAGTACCAGAAAGCTTTTCCAGAAACAGTGAATGTTTGAACTGCTGCACACCTATTTAATTCTGTCATGCTAGCATGTGGACAGAAGTACCATGGGTTTGGGTTCATGTGTTAATGTTCTACAAAAGGTTAATTGTGATCATCAAAGTTCAATTTTCATTTAATTATCACAACTTGTGAGATAAAACTCTCTTTGAACTGTTTTAGTCATATAAAATAAAGAAACCGTCCATAGTTTACAGACTGTCCAAACACAAGCACTGGCCTTATGTTAGCTTGCAGGCCTTAGTTGACTGAGCCTATCATGAAGTGTACTGTGCCCAGTTGGGAAGAAAACATAACTAAGGAGTATGTGTGTATTTCCGTTAATTTACCCAAGCTCGCTACAAAGTGAGTCTGTAATATGTCTGGGGAAAGGCAATGTGTTCATTCTGTTAGAAAAGTGAAATTATTATGGCACTGTGTCAAATCTGTAACATTTCTAATTGGTGTTTATATATAAAATCCATGACAATCATCTTATCAGAAAATGCTTTATTATGAAGAGATCTGATTTCAGCTTCATGTGTAACCAACCAGCTTCCTTGCCAAATCACAGGGTATCAAGGTGTAGTCTCGGTCTTAACAGATAGGTTTGAGTATGGGACATGAACAGAAAAACAGGGAAAAATTGCCTCATTTAAATTTTGGAGAGAAGTAGGCAACATAGAGTAATAAAACTAAAATATAGATGCATTACAAATTATTCTAGGATTTTTTAAAAATTATCCCTTCTATAGCTGCCCTAAAACAAAATACCTCAGAAATGTCTCATGTCATTCAATTTATTTTTGTCTGAATAGTTCATTCTGAATACATCATTTATACACAGAATATAATTAGACACCCTTGAGAGAACTGAATAATAAATATGCTCTATCATATGAAAATGTGAATCATAAAATTATTCCATCTATTAGCAAAAGAGAATTCATGTCATTTTTCTAATAAAATGAATTCATTTTTGTTTTTGTTTTAATTTTTATTTAACCCCATCTTTAATAAACAATTTACATCTTGGTCTTTTGAAAATTGAGTATATATATATATATATATATATATATATATATATATATATGATCATGCCCACCCACACTCAGTCCCCTCCCCTCCACTGTCTCTGTATCCCTCCCAGTATACTGCTTCTCCTCCCAGTTTTGTATTTTTTATTCTTCCTTTTCCTCTTTGATGGATAGTCTACTGTGGGCCACCTAGTGGAGTAAGGAAAATTACCAGTGTCCACACCATTTAAGAATGGTTCTTCTTCCCCCAGAAGCTGTCAATTATCAGGATATCCTCAGTAAAGGTGGGACCTAGAAAGGTGGGACATCCTCCCTGTCAATGCTAGAATTTGGGCAAGCTTGACCTTAAGCAGGACTTGTGCTGGTAACTGCCACCAGTGTTAGTTCACAAGGGCTACAACAAATCTTGTTCAGAAGATACCATTTCACAATACTTTTTCCTATTTCCCTGGTTTTTACATTCTTTCCATTTCCTTTACTGTGCTGTTCCCCAAGCTTTTCCAGATTTTGTAGAGTTTAATTAAGATGTTCCCTTTGAAACTAGGCACTCAGTCTTTTCAAAGTCCCTTATCCAGTTATGTGACATTGACCTTGACTACCATCCACGACAAGAATAAACTTGTCTGACCAAGTCTGGAGCAGAATAGTCATGGGTAAGATTTGGTTCACACTGTGGATTCTAGGCTTCCACACTGAGACCACAGTAAGTTTTGATAAATCCTTTAACATGTGTGCGTCTTAACTAGAATCAAATCTATTTGGTGTCCTTAGCTTTCCTAAATAAATGTTCAAACAGAAGACTAAGTAAAATGTTTTTAAAGTTTTGTCATAGATATTGAATAATATTAAGAAAAAAATTACCCAAATGAAATGAAGAAAAGTTTTACTGCAACCCATAGTCTGCCTAACCCCTTCATTTAAGATGTGAAATTAAGTAGAAATATATATAGAGAGAATACTTTCATGGCAAAGTTGTAAATTAAAATGAGAATTTACTTTTCAAAACTACACTATTGGTACAACCAGAAGAAGCAAGAGAAACCTATTGTTTAACTAAAGGAGGAAGATAATAGCAGTTTGTAGACATGTGGCATTTCAGAGTGGTATTGTCTGGGTTGATATACAGAACTATAAAAAGCAAACAGGGTTTGAATTTTAGAACTATAGAAAGCAAACCAATCCTAAAATTCTACATGGGCCACAATATCTTAAGTTATTGTAATTTTTCTCATCTTTTCTTTCATCTATTTCTCATCCACTATACTTCTGCTTCCTCCTTATTAAGCCACTCATAAGCTTCTTTGAGTATCTTTTAGTAGTTATTACTAGCTTGAAAACTTCTTTGCATAACCACATTTAAATTTTATTTCATGAGATACTACCACATGGTAGTCATGATGATATATTTGAATATTTCTTACATTATAAAGTCAAAGTCATGATTTATATTTCAGAATATAAAAATTCTATGAATAAGTTGACATTGTAAACCTTCTGAGAAGAGCAAAAATGTGTTATTCATGGTCAAACTATTGGTAAATATATTAAAATTAATCCTTCTGCCCATGAGTTTTTCAAAGAAAATAAATACCACATAGAAAACACTGTATGGATTTTAATAAGGACAGGAAAATCAGTCTTTTACACTGATGGGAGCACATAGTAGCTTTTCTTTTCTTGAGAGAATACAGTTTCCTTCAAGACTGCATGTTGTTAATGAGTTAATAAGATGGTGAGCATCATAAAATGGTGGCTTCAGGCATTGTAGTAAGAAGCTATGAATAACATACATACTCTAAAATTATGAACAAATTAACTGATGAAAAAGTGACATGATCTAACAAGAACCACATATTTAACATTTCTTAGCAAAAGAAATGTGACATTCATTTCTTTGGGTGAGTTGGTTAGGTTAAATCAACAGTAATTTAGTATTGCCTACATTAATGCAAAAATGGGCAATATTATCAATATCTGTGCACAAAACAGGTGCCCAAACTCTGCAGGTCTTCACACAAAAATAAATATTAAGGCTTAATACATTTTAGAAACCAATATTCCTTGAGCATTTCTGAGATTCTCTTCTTTGATTCTGGCTCTGTTGCTCCATGTTAGAATTAAATACCAACATGTAAATCAACTACATTTTTTCCTAAAATTGCTTCTTTTCAATATGTATTGTTCCCTTACTGTTTATATTCTGTCATTACTTCTTGTTTTAATTTGTGATCCTTGGCTATTTACCTGAGAATAACATTTTTTGTTTGTTTAGAAATAGATCACTGTCTTTAGACAGGTGACCAATCCTTGAAATATAGTGTATGCACGGATCTTTTTTGTTGCAATATATAGTAGTATGGCTTTCCCTCTTAACTAACTAGGCTCTTAAAAGAGGGGATGAGCCCAAAGTATCATTTCTGCTTCCCTTCTATGAGCCTTTGTTGTGGAATTGAGTCACACTCGTCCAATCAGAAACAAACAAGTGTATAAACCAAAGCAAAAGCCAAAACAAGAATACCAGGAGCCCCATACTTTCAACAGATAAGCTAGAACAGAAGTAAGAAACAAATACTTGGTTTTATTTCTCACTCAAACACTTTCCTATTTATTCATATTTATATACAGTATTCTTTATATCATAATGTGAAGAACTAAACATATATTAAACATTGCAATTTAATGAAAGAACATCCTTAATTATTGAAATAAGGTCAACTTCAAAGTAAACACAAATGTTGCTACTTTGTTTAGGTAGTTTATGTAAATACATAAAAGTTTCTTGCATTAAACATGTTGACATCATATCTATATAGCATTCATATAATAGTTATCAAACACTTGCACTTACTTCACATCCCTGTATAATCTGTATGTCAAGGAAATACTGATTACTGAAAGTTTAAAGAAAATTGAATTAAAATCACATTGATTTGAACATTTTTCTACATTTCTTGTTTCGTCTGTAGTTTTTTTTATATTTGAAGTCTTCCTAATTCTATTCTCACCAATTTTTTCAACCACATAATTTCAGAAAATTGTCACACTTAGTTTTTTCTTTATTACACATATTTGTATATTACAAAATATTTTCTTAGCAGTTAGATCTTCTTTCTTACACTCAATACATGAATGTTTGTGTTTTCCTTTTTTTTCTCCTGCTGTTACAAAAACCTGAAGTCTGTTTGTCTGTCCTGTCACCCCACCTACAATGCTCTTCTGGTTTCTGGTTGATTGATGAGCTAATTGGCAACTTCTGTGGTCCTTCTGCTTTGTTCCTTTCTGTTGTTTCCATTCTTTTCTCCAGTTCATTGATTGTTTCATTTATTTGTGCTTTTCTTGCTTAAGCATAAAAAAATTTTCAAACACAAGTTCAGTTTTAAGTTTCGATTGGACTTTCTGTCATGTATTGCTAAGAATTGTACAGAGTTCCACATTAGACAGTGAAGTGGTCTACCAGTGAGGTAGATATCCACCTCTTTCCTCAGATCTATCATTTGATATAAAATGTACACACACACACACACACACACACACACACACATACACACTCATACACACACACATGCTCACGCACGCGCGCGCCAATCTTGATTGCCTAAACTTCATATTGCTTTTGTCTTTTTCAATTTGGACCTATGTTTTCTAGGTATGAAAGCAGGAAGATAATATGGCAGAAGGAATTTAAAAAGACCCCTTGTCTTAAAGGAGTACTCCTTATTAGCTTCCAATCTATTTTTCTGCTTTAGCCTCCTGAGTAGTAGGAATTATAACAGATATTATCACACCTGGTCTGAACAGTTGGGTGTACATGTGTACAGACCACTGTGATCCCCTCTGAACTTGGATGACATCATTCTCACTTATTTTTGTTTTATTTTTGATCTTCTTACAACAGTTTTAGATCTGACCTTATGAATAGCATTTTTGTTGATGTGGGTGAACCAGTCTGCTAACGTACATCTTTCCTGATGATCTTTGCCATTTCCTAAGTAAGCTCTACTTTTGTCATCTACATAGTTGCATGTAACTATATCACATGTCTGTGTCACAGATTCTCTATCTACTGACTTACTTGGTGCTTTTTTCCCTTTAGACATACTGATTTTGAGTAAGTGTAGAGGACACTGTGGCAGAAACCATTGAAGAAGTGGAAACTACTATTTAGAACATTTACTGAATGCTCATGCACCATTGGGTTTTCCAAAGTTTTCTCAATTTGCTAACTACAATGTATAATTGAATTCTTCTTCCATCCCAGAGCTGATTTATGAGTACTTTGAAAGTATTATGTAAAAATTTTATTGGAATATATTCATATATAATCTTGGAGTTTGCTTTGGCAACTACTGAAGATTGTTGATAATAAAGATGAAAAACTATTGAATGTAGTCATTATAAATGCATAATGCCTGTATCAATAGTTATACCCAATAACATACATGTATATATATATGCATATATGTACACATATACACACATATATGTATATGGTAGCTATAGTTTTCTAGAAGCTTAGAGAGAAAATGAAATGTTCAAGGCAGAAGATGTAAAGCTATCAGACTTGGTCATCGTACCTATGGACATGTAGGTAGAAAATGGAGAAAGCTGGTCCTGAGTGAATGGATGGGGTGGTGATTCAAGCTTCTAATGATTCTTTCACTCCTTTGAAGCCAATGAATTAGGAGTACATCACTATACAGGCTATTCTAAGTCAGTAATGCTTCATTAACCATGTATGCCTTACACTGTGACCAAGGATCCTAATGGCTGCTTGACTCACTGGAGAACCACATGCTAGGCCTGCACATACTTCTCATGCTATCCTTTTTGCCTCCTGATCCTTAACTTTCTGTTGGTCTCTTAGTACAAAAGGAAAGCGAGAAAGAAAATCACTAAGGACTGTTTTTAGAAGTCTTGACACTTTATTCTCACTTCATGAACAGGTTTTACTCAGAAGAGAGCTGTAAAAATGAATTTAGACTTTGAAAATCAAACACAAGGCAGAGGGTTTACAACAAGGTGAAGTTCAGAGCAGTTTTTTTTTCAGATCTGCTTCCATCAAAAGTTGGTAGAATTCCCTCCCATAGTCAGGCAATTTGTGTATTAGCCTTAGTCTGGGTATTGGTGAGAGTTTTATTATTTTCTGTCTTCAAAAGCATTTCAGAAGTCATTGTGGAGAGAGGTCAGGCAAGATGCTTCATAACTCTGCACCATCTTAAATTGGGAACCACATGAAGACAGAACTTTACCCTCTCTTTTATAGCACCATGTCTTAGGTCAAATATCCTTTTCAAGCTGGGCTTAGCCACACAGAATGTGTGCTTGGTGAAAACACTACCAAGGCCTGACATTTTAGCCCAAGCTTTCAATGTGGATGTTTTATTATTTGAATCCAGTTAAGAATTTTAAAGCAAGGGTACAGTGTCTCAAATATTTTCTAAATAGGCATTTATTATTTTAAATAGAAGTTAATATCATAGATTAAAGAATGTAGTATTATGTTCCATTATCTAACAGATGTATTCCTGAATTTGATTCAGTGAATACAAAGTCATCTTTAAGATATAGGAATAGCCTAATTAAATATTTTAAAGTTGATGTTCAGTATACCTTATCTATGCAATTCTAGGCTAAGCTTAGATCTCTTGTGTTGAATTAACTTCTCCTTTTACAGCTACATTGCAGTTAAAAATGCCAATTTAGCAAATCAGATCAAGTTCAATACTCAGCTATTATTATCATAGCATAGAAAGTTAGTGGTAGTTATGGTCCAGTTGCAATTTATAGAACCTCATATCTTAGCAGTAATAAAAATAATTCCAACAATAATAATATTCTACCATTTATTATACCCCTGCTGTGTTCTAGGCCAGTTAAATGTACTATCTAATCTCACTCATGCTACTACTGTGTGAGAGAGTTATCATTCCAATTCTGCAGTTGAAGAAGCTTAGGGGAAAAATAATTTAGCTATGAAAAGTCCAAAAGTCACAGTGCTGGACATTTGGGTGAAATAAGCAGTTAGAATACAGGAGCATCAAAGATCTTGAAATATTATATTAGGAATAATACGGTGTTTTTTCTACATTGATGTCATAGTACACATGTGCCTTAGAAATTATGGAAATATACATGAAAACACAGAAGAAAATAAAATGACCAGTTCCATATCATAGGGGTTATGCTTAATAGGAGTGACAATTTGTTACAATCTATTTTCTTTAGACCCAGGTGTATAGATGTAGAAATGATAGAACTTAGAGAACACTGGCATTTTCAAACAATGATAATTATAGTTAATAGGGGGAATTGGAAGAGGGTGTTATTGCCAGAACTAATTCAATGGAGATTTGTTCAAAAACAATTCTGAAAATTATGAACCTTAGAGTCATACCTTAGAGTGGGAAGGATTCGAGTTGGTTTACTAACCCAAAGAAATGGACAAACATGTTCCTGGTGACCAGGTGCTGATGTCAAGTTTGAAAGGCCATGTTTTCCTGTACCCAAGAGTGAATGGAGATGTGTAAGTAAAGAAATGCTTGGGAAGTTAAAACTCAAGGGAGGAAGAGAGTAGGTTGGTATGAGAACACACGTGAAAAATTATTAGAGTTGCAAACACATCGTCTGTGGAGAGAGAGAATTTTACGATGTGGGGAACCTAGAAGACAAGGGAATCCTGTGTTGCTTTTTTCCTTATTAAAATAAAGAATTTTTCCTTGAGAAGTTCATGTGTGTTTTAACAATGTTTACTACTTTTCCATTCCTACATCAACTCTTCCCAGATCTACTCTCCTCGTCCATCTAACTGCATCCTTTCGTTTCTTCCTGTCAATACCACGCTGTGTTGCCCAAATATTAGTGGAAGTATGAACTTCCACAGGAGATTTCCAGGAACTAAAGTCTAGAAAAATGTGAGTCTTCCTCTCCTAGCAGCTAATACTTGGAGAGAGCCCCATGGCTACGGTTGGGATTTTGTATACAACTCCTGCTCAGTGCTGATATTTTTCTGGCTAAGGCTTGCAAAGGTCTTGTGCCATGCTGACACACTTCTATGAGTTCATGTATGCAACTGCTCCATAGTGACTGGAAAACACTGTTTTTTCATTGTCACCCATAGTCTATGGTTCTTAAATTCTTTTAGTCTTTTCTTCTACTATATTCCCAGTGCCCTGGGAAGAGGCAGTGTGATATATAGGCTGTATTCTTCAGTCTCCTGTTTTTATTTTATAGGTTGGCCTGTTGTGGGTCACTGTGTTAATCACCATTTAATGGCAATAGAAGCTCCTCTGAGAAACACTGGGAGCTGCATTAATCTTTGGATACAATGATAAATCATTAGGAGTAAGTTTAAAACTATGTCTACTTAGTAAAATACTAACAGAGTATCTTCTCCCACAAGGCCTGTGACCTGTTTAATCTAAGGTTCTTAGCCTGATAATGGTGATAGATATGAGTTTCATATTGAGGAATAGGAGTTAAATCTAATCAGAAATTGGCTTGTCATTCCCAGGATGTTCATGCTATAATTGCACCATTGGATATATCTTTCCATGCCAGTCATTACTGTAGCTTGAAAAATTTGCTCTCTCTCTCTCTCTCTCTCTCTCTCTCTCTCTCTCCATATATATATATATATATATATATATATATATATATATATATGTGTGTGTGTGTGTGTGTGTGTGTGTGTGTGTGTGTGTGTGTGTGTGTGTGTGTTTAAGAGTTAATCCCTGGCAACCTCCTGTGAAAGGCCAAATAACCACTAACATTTGGCCAACACAGATTGGTACTGATAGGAAAAAAATAAAAACATGAAGTTAGGTGGACGAGGAAGGAGAGTAGGTCTGGAAAGAGTTGATGTAGGAATAGAAAGGTGTAATAGAAAGGTAATCAATGTCTTATTGTTAATGTATTCTTTGACAGTTTTACACATGAAAGTAATACACACATATACATACATACACATGCATTTATTCAGATATACATTATATACATGTATACAGACACACACAAACACACACACACACACACACACACACATATATATATATATATATAGAGAGAGAGAGACATATATAAACACATATATGTCTCTTTAGGGAAGAGTATTCTTTAGGGAAGGTATTAAACATACTTATAAAGAGGTCAAAGAGATCTGCTCTCTAATAGGGCAATAATGCTGTTCCTAACATTCTAGAAGCTAACATTACTGACCCATTATAAGGCAAATCCATTTTAATTAATGAATATATAAAATCCCAGGACCAGATGAGTTTAGTGTAGAATTCTATCAGACTTTCAAAGAAGACCTAATACTCTTCAAACTATTCCACAAAAGAAAAACAGTGGGAACATCACCCAATTCATTCTATGAAGTCACAATGACACTTATATCTAAATCACACAAAGACCCAACAAAGAAAGAGAACTTCAGACCAATTTCCCTTATGAATATCGGTGCAAAATACTCAAAATTCTCACAAACCAAATCCAAGAACACATCAAAAGGATCACCCATCATGATCAAGTAGGCTTCATCCCAGGATGAAGGTGTGGTTCAATATATGTAAAACCATCAACCTAATCCACTCTATAAACAAACTCAAAGAAAAAATACATACATGATTATCTCGTTAGTCACTGAGAAAGCATTTGACTATATGCTTCTACAAAAGTAAATTTTCAGACAATGTTTTTCTTCTTTATTGTTAATGTATTCTTTGACAATTTTATGAATAACCATAATACCTGCCTGTCACATCTTCTCCCCAACCCTCTCTTACCATCCCTCCTTCTCTCAACAGCCCCTTGCTTTTCTCCCAAACCCTCCCCAAGTCCTTTGTACACTCATCCTTTCCCTATCATTACTCCTGCATTGCTTTAGCTTGGTAACTGGGACCATTATCACAGCCATGAGTGTGAGACTATCCATTGGACATCACTGAAGACAGGGCGTTCTCTTGCAGTCCTCTTTTGACATAAGCTCCCTTGTGTCAGTACCTTTTACTGGGTCATTCTTATTCAAGCTTTAAGCAGGAGGTATCAAAAAAGTTGTGGATTTTGGGGGGGCGGCATAGACATTTCCTACCTGTAAGTCAATTTGTTGTCCTCCTCTCTACTGTTTGGCTCTTACACTCTCCCTGCCACTTATTCTACCATTCGCTGAGCCATGGAGAAGTGACCCAAGTGTCTCATTAGATGCTGAGCACTCAGCAGCCGCTCTCTCCCTCTTCCTTGAGCAGCCATGAATTTTTACATTATTGGCTGCTAAGGGAAACACTTTTAATTAGAAATGAGGACAACACTAGTCTTTCCTTAGACACAGGAAACCTTTTGATAAGATTACAATGGGGCATCAAAGGATGGCGTCAAGAGGTGGTTCTCCAACACGTGGACTGTTCAAGCCTCACCTGAGTCATTTGCTGTACCAGATCAACTCAGAAGGGTTTGGTCCTTCCACAGGGAAGATTTTTACTATCTCAATTCTTTAGAAAGTTCACTGCTTACAATTCATCTTTTCAAACAGGTGTCTTTTCCCAAGCTTCCAAAAATTGCTAATAGCAGTCCAAACTTTAGCATGAAGTTCCCACGCTATTTACTGTCTCCTAAATGTTGAAAGACAGTATCTGATTCAAATTGTTACCATCTTAAAATTTTGAAATGAAAGAAATGTATAGTCCTTTCCTACCTTCTGCAAGGAGGATATTAGACTTGCATAGGTTCAGATACCTATGAGATAGAGATAGAGAAAAGTCCAATATCTCTTTCTTATTCCAATCTAAAATGATAACAAAGGCTGAGATGACGGAATGCCACGGCATCTGGCCATATTCTCACTATTGGATTCCCTGTGAGTGGCCTGGAGCCTCAAACATGTATTCCTAACTCATTACACTTCTGAAAGATGAATGAATTTAACTTTGAGATTCTAGTTCATAAAGGACCATAAAAACCCAGTAGGGGAGATGTAGGGCAGTTTGATTTTGTATGATAATCTCATCATTTCTGATTTTTGTATTCAAAAGGTTGTCATATATTTTTGTAATTGTGTACAAAGATTAATGGAAAACTAACAACAACAACAACAAAACAACAAAACAACAAATCCCATTATCATGTAAGAAGTTAAATAGACCTGGAATTGTGGTGGAACAACATTTTGAGATGTTGGATTCTATAGTCATCCTTCTACACAGTAAGCAAGGCCATTCCTGGAGAAAGCATAGACAATATGAGTGGTTAAAAAGAACTGGTTCGTTCTCAATGTGCCAAATAGTTTCTGGAAATGCTCAGAGGTATTGGTCTACCTCCTGCAAAAGAGATAATTATACTTTATGAAAGGAAACATACTAACTAGCTATACAAAGACCAACAAAAACAACAAAACAAAACAATAAAAACAAGAACAATAAAAATCAACATGTATTTCCTATAATATAAATTCTATTGATATTGACATCAAGGAAAATATTTTAAAGGGTATTAGTGTTTGGTTGGTTTTAATTTTTTCTACTTTTAAGATAAGTAGTCGAACCAATGAGAGATGAGCCAAGCTCATTAAGTGAAAAGTCTAGAACAAAGTGATGGGATGCTCAGATTGCTTTAGTAAATCACTTGGAGACAGAAGACAATGATGAAAAGAAAAGAAATGGAAAACAAAACAACAAAAAGGCACTTGTGTGTGTCTAGACCTGTTTCATCAAGTTTGCCCACAAGTCATATTTACAATTTCAGAGCAGGACAAGGTCAACCACAGCAGGATCCTAGGACATCAGCATGGGAGTCAAGCTCACTGAAATTCAAAGTCACTGGGCTGGACCAATGTGGAAGATAGGTAACAGCAGGGTGGGAAGCAGCTGACAGACCAGCTGGAATAGAGTGATTGTAAGCACAGTAGGCAAAAGAAGTACTCTAAGGCCTTTGAGCAATGTGGCATAACTTCTGCCTGCTGGACCTTGATAGCATGAGCAGACCCTGCTGCTGCACGGTAATCAGAATTTGTGCATCTTTCCTTTCCGTGGCTGTGTGATACATACCCTGGGATCCTTCCCTGAACTGTGGCAAAGTGTCTCAGAGATGCGTAACAGCATTCTTCCTGTCGAATTACATGCACAAAGGTCTTTATTGTACTCATTTGAACATAAATAATGTCTGCACTAAAAATAGTTCTTGCTAGAATGTTTGTGGCATTCTTACAGGTTGCTTTGTTCACTCCCATGGTATCCTGGGCTGCCCTCCAGTTCAAACTTGCTTTTACGGTTCCATGTTACTGCGTGATTCAGCTACTCAGAAATGTTTAAACACTTTCTGTGTCCTTCAGCATGTTAGTTAAAATGTGCACTCCTTGCTTTTAAGGTCTTCTGTTATTCTCAATTGTTCTGAAATGCATTTCCTCCCATCACCTCTGTCTTCTTCTGTGAACTTGTCAGTAACATGAAAACTTCTCCCAGGAGCTAGGAAGTAAAGTCAAGGTCTAGCGAATTGAAATTCATCCCATTGCTGCTTCATAAAAATGCTCACTCACTATTCCTCCTCAGAAATTCAATATCTGTCTGGTGCCGTGGTACTTGCTTTAGTCCCAGCACCAGGACGCAGAAGTAAACTGATCTACTTGAGTTCAAGGCTAGCTTAGTCTACAGAGCAAGTTACAGGACAGCCAAGGCTACACAGAGAAACTCTGTTTTGAAAAACAAAAGAAAGGAGGAGGAAGAAGATGGGGGTTTGGGGTGGGGGACTTACCCTCTGTTCCAGCCAAATGAATGAGTGCACATTCAAGATAATATTCCACCTTTGATATGAACACAATTGCCTCAAGGAATGAACAATTAAAATATAACACTTTTAAAATCATAGGTTTGGTTTTCCTTAATTCATGCAAAGTATATATTTAAAATTTGAGAATTCAAATTCTATAGGTCTGGAAAATATCTTAAAATTTTTTAGTTTTGCTTTCAAATGAGAAATTTAGATTGTATTTACAATGTTCAAATCCAAATATCTGGTATAGCTTAGTTATTGACATGAAGTATATTTTTCTATATAGAAGTGGATGGTTTAAACAGTGACCCAACTTTTAAATTACCATTTTACTTTTCATACAAGCTATATGTTTATTAGCATCTGGGTAATTAGATATAATGAAACATAATTTCTCTTAATAAATGATTAAGAGATGTAACTATATTTATTTTGTATCTACCCTCCAAGCATTTTGCTCCATAGACTTAATTCAGAAATTTTAAGAAGCAGGTAAGACAAATCTTCCTTTAGGAAATACTCCTAGCGGCTGGGGATTTAGCTCAGTGGTAGAGCGCTTACCTAGGAAGCGCAAGGCCCTGGGTTCGGTCCCCAGCTCCGAAAAAAAAAAAAAAAAGAAATACTCCTAGAATTGCAAAAATTGTATTTTTAAAGCAGAAAATATATACCGAATACTTTACTAAACCGTAGTTTATGGAAACACATTACAGAATAAACTTTAACATGTGTTCACTTTTTCTAACATTAAAAAATCAATTAAAATTATGTCATACATTTCCAATTACTAGCTAGATTAAGTAAAAATGTATAAGAAAATTTTAAAAGGAAAAATTTCAAATTATTAATTTTAACATGTTTGTATGTATTGTTGAGGCATGTTTTATTTTGATTTTGTTTTCTTATGCATCACATTGTAAGGAAAATGTGTGCTCTCTTCTTACAACATTTAATTGATGTATATAAGTATATTTCTGTTAGTTCCTGTTTCTATGTTCAACTTCTTTTGTAAAAGACACATACACTGTCAGGAGTCAAACACCTTCATTGGCTAAAGTATCTCACTGTCCTTGTCTTTTCAGTGTTATGATTTCATCTTCTCATAGTTATTCTACATTCCCTTCTCTCACTTAGTGGTTTCACTTCTTTTGAGAACTGTACATTTTCTCAAACATCAGTATGTGTACCAAGTTTGCTACCTTGGTTGTGCATGGAAACGACAGAATAAACTATGTATGGAAAACTGACTAGGGCTGGAGGAAGTGTGTGGGAGTTCTGTGTTTTAGGCATGCTATGCTTTGCATGAGAAGTAGAGATCAAGCTGATTCAGATCAGCTGGTGAGAGGCCCAACTTGCCTTCTTGTGAGCAAATGTGTACAATGTTAGGGAACTACCTTGGGAGATGACATAAGCCACACTCTTGAGAGTTCTGCTGCTGTAATTATCTAGCCAAGGAGCCCACAATAAACCTTATGGGTGTCCCTCCAGGATAATAACAGAAATATAAATCATAAGAGTAATCAAGATGGATACTGTTCCGATATAGTCCAACTGTAAGTGGATTGTAGCGAACAGAGCATCTGTGATGTAATATGCACAGTTGTGTTGCTGATAAAGACTGCAAAGAACTCTTTCTTGTGGAGGATGAGGTCAAGTGATCTGAGTTTAGAGAAAAGGAGCTTTCAATGAATGATGAGAGAGAAAAGCTCTATGACATTTGGGACAACAGAGGATGACCACGTTGCCACTTGGGTCCTGAAGGACACTTAGTTGCCAGTCAGGAGAAGGGCAGGCTGGCTAGAAGAGGTGCCCTTTAAGGACAGTGGCAACAAGGATAGGACGTTCAGTGTGCTGAGTGTCCAGATGGTTTATGAGTAATAGGAGGAGATTAAGTAGGAAGGGACTTAGGAGCTGGATAATGAAGGGCTTTGATATCAATGGGCAGGAAGCTGGATTCCATCCAAAATGATAAGATGTGAACTAACACTGCAGGATTTATGGCAAGGGTAACCCCCAGAGCTATGAGAATACACAGTATATACAGCACAGTGGCTGAGAAGACCTGCTTAGACTTGGTTTAAATTCTAGGCTTGCCAACCAAGAGTTATGGGTTGGGTGAGTTATTTAACCTCTAAACCTGAGTGTCTTTATCTACAAAATACTTGTCTGGCACAATGTTACTCTGCAATAAATGGATTGTTTTATACTGCTTGGCTTCTTCTTCTGTCTCTTAAGCAGTGGAATTGAAACCTGGATATCATAGAAAATGGCAGGGTGAACAGTACATGGAAAATTGACTGTCTTGGTAGAGCATGAAGGGAGTTCTGTGTTTTAGACACGGTATGCTCTGCATGACAAGGAGAGACCAAGCATATCCAGATCACTTGGTGTGAGACACAACCTGTTTTCTTGAATGGATAAATATATCCAATAAAGAGGGAAATGGTATACACAGCAGCAAGTCAAAGGTAGCCATGTGCTACACACTCTAATGTTTGAGGGAAAGCATTGCTTTGAAAAAACATGAAGCCACTGAGTGAGAAAAGGGAACCATACAAAAGCATGAGAAAATATAGTAATAAAATTAAAAAGATAAGAGAAGTGAGATGTTTTACCCAGTGAAGACATATGACACTTGGCAATGTAACTCTGACAATCTGAGTTGAATCTCTGAATGGAGTAAAGCGGTTTAAAATGTTGTCTTCTGGCCTACACATGCACACCCACATGCGCACGCATGCACACACACACACCACACACACACACACACACACACACACACACACACACACACACACACAGTGCATGCACATGTGTCAGAATGACAGTAATTCATAATTGCGGCTGCCAATGAGAAGTCAGTGTTGCTGAGACTGTGAAGCCTCTAGAAGGATCAGCAAGTAGGAAGTCACTGGCAGTCCTCAGAGTAGGCACACACCTCCTTCTGGGCATGGAAAGAGTGTGACTTGCCAGAATGGTTCAGGCTCTGGATGCTTGGGAAGTATTGCTAAACTCCATTTGGACCATCATCCAGTCATGCTGACTCTTGCTCAAATGTATTCCTTGAGAGAGCAAGAGAATCAAGAGTGCTCTGGGGGAAGCAGCAAGGGAAAAGCAACAATTCATTGGCCACACCCTGCAATATGAGAAGTCCTTAAGGGCATCACTCAAGGATATAACACAAATGTAAGTAATAAAGCATGTTAAGATGCATCAACTAACGAGGTGTGTCTTCACAGTCCTAGTGAGAAAATAGAAGATGAGAATGCAGAGCTGTCCTGTTTAAGTTTTGTTCTGGTGGAGAGGACTCTACACCACACGAAAGTCAGGGCAGCAGGCAAACTGGTTTCTCAGAGTATCCCACAAGGGTGCAGATTCAGGACACATGTCCATGTCTTTGATAAAACGCCAAGAAGGTAAAAAAAAAAACAGTATTAAAAAAATCAACTTTTCAGAAGCAGTCTTGCACTGAGACTGACAAACTGAGGAGAGGAAGGTTTAAGAATAAATGACAATGATGACAGAATTTAGTTGAAAGACAGGAGGAAGAGTAAAGATAGAACAGGAGAGTGACGATTTCCTGAGAGCTGTGTCTAAGGAAACAGATGAACTTCCCTCAAGAAAGTTCCAGGGAGCAGCGGGAAGAATTTAGAGGAGAAGAAGAGATAACAGGAGCAGTCCAGCCTAGAGCAAAGGAATGACTCGCAAGGCTGGACCCTGCTCTGCCACTGCCAGCCCACTGGCAGGTCATTAGCCATATGCATCTCCATGTCCCAACTCATCTCACGGAACTAGAAACTCAGAATGACTCCGTCAGCTCAGCCTTTGAAGAAAGCTTTCCGGTGACTCTTGCTTGCACATGCCCTGGAATCTGAGCCAGAGTTAAGAGCTGAGTTGCTTAAAGGCTCACCCCGTGGGTTTATCCATTACAGAACACAATTGCAAATTTTCTTTTGCTGATAATTTATCCTTTCCCTGTCTGCTTCCGCATCTGCTATATGACGATACATAATAGTGCTCATATCCTCCGTCCCTAGAAAGTCTGTATGACTCAAGACTTCTCTTGCTCACAGGCTGTTACTATTGTTGTTGAGAGAAGAAGGAATGTATGTAACAGTCAGGAGTTCTGATTACCTTCATGTGTGGTGCATTGTGATCTTGTGATAATTAACCTCAGTGACAAGGAACTTTTCTTTTAGATCCTAAGCAGAGAGACTCTGCAATCAGGAGTCCTAGCCACCCTCCCTCCTTTTCAATAGTGTGAGTTGAATGCTAAGTGCTTCAGGAAGAAATGAAAAAGTGAAACAGATGAAGGCGAAGAAGAATTTGCACAAAACGGCATAAAGAACTGGACAAAGTCTATATAAATTTTGAGGAAATATGTGTTAACTAATTTTTGAGGAAAGAATACCTCATCCTTATTTATTTCAGAAAATAACTTAAATATCACTCAAAAGTACAAGCAAATCTAATTGTCAGGTAAAGACATTCTCTGCATCCCCCTTTAAAAAAATGTAGTCTCCTGTGCATCTAAAAGAAAATTCAACTTACACTGATTCTTGTTGAGTTTTCTTAATTCTACATAGCTTCGTTCTGTCAAGTAGTTTTATAATATTTTCTATGGCTCAGATACTTTAAAAGTGATATTAACCACATAGATGAGTTCCCAGCAGTTCGCTGTTTAGTGCTACTGAAAAAAAAATTAAAATCCTCTATTTGTTCTTTTCTGGCTACTCTCTCTAATAGTCTGTAAATGTGTAATAAAATACCCTAATGACTGCACCTTGAGAACTAAACCCTATTCTAATTGCTTTGATGCATGGGTTAGCAGGATAATTGACAGACACTAAGATGACTCGGTAAACAGCCAGCTAACAGAATTAGATTAATGAAAACATATGGTAATTACAGCTGTGCAGAACAACTTGAAATCTACAACGTAGCTTCAGGGTAAATAATCAAAAGTCTGATCAAAGAGCAATTAGACTTAATAAAAGTCTTATTGTGCGATTAGGATTAAGACAGGCTGAGAGATAAAATTGTAAAGTCTAAGAAAGACATTTGATGAAAAACTGCATTCCACTAAACTCTATTTGGCCTTCTGGAGTAATGATTGCATTTTGGGAAGAAGATGATTTCAAGTCTTCTTTTATGACATTGTTTGAGCAATATTTATTTTAGAGATCTTCATGACTTGTTGGTTATTTTTATTTTACAATGTTCACTTAAACTGATAAAATATTGCTGACAATGAATCACAGAATTTGGTCTTTGAGATGGCTCTCCCGTGGAAAATTAGATTATGTAACTTTGGCTAGAAATAGAGAGAAAAGGAAAACTGAAATGATGTAACTATATTAATATTAAAATCAAAGAAATGATTTAAAAATAGAGTAGCAAAATTTAAAGGAAGGAGTACTTTTTGAGCATTCAGAGATATTGTTACTCCCCAAATTTTATAAATTTGAAGAATTCCTTGGGTGTGTTCAAAGCTGGAAGTGTTCTGTTTTGTGACATTTCCGGTGCTCAACCCTAGTCTTCATAAATGAAAGTGTGTATTGGTTTCTTTGGCCCCATTGTCTCCTTTCCTAGACAATTAAGCTAGAAGTAAAACCATGAGCTGTAACTATAGACATTGACTTTTGAACTCTTATTTTGACCCAGAGGGCAATAATCCTATTCTCAACTTTTACACAGAACATTTACTGTTATATTTAATGCATTCATACACTTCTTTAGAATACAATGCAGCTTGACTAATGGCTTCATCTGTTTTCAGGACTGAATTCGAGATGGTTTCAGTGCCACAAAATGGATAATAGTCACACCTTGAAAGTGGGTGTGTTTGTGTTTCACCCATCTAAAGCTTTAAGGAATGTAAGAAGTAGTGTTTACCTAGACATTTGGTAAAGGGGGCTTATCAATGGGCATTTGTCACAAACTTCTCCCTTACTTTCTGTCCACTGCTTTCTGCCACGGTGAACAGTAAGTGGCTATGGAAGCAGACTGTGTATGAAAGAAATAGACCATGCTAGAAAGAACACAGTAAGAGTAGGTGAAAGAGTGTGCTGGTGGTGTGCACACACCAAAGGATAATAATGGTTGGAGAACACCAATGAGAGCACCAACTTATCAAGGAAAGTTAAAGAATTTGATGCTGAAACAGTCTCTGAAATGTGAAAAGTAGGTTTTTTGTGTCAACAGTTGAGTGATGGATGATTCAGATATAGAAAATGTCTCCCCAAGATGGCACAGTCCTCGTGAGTTTGACATAGCTCTAGCCTCAGGTAGCACTTCACTGTTTCTCTGAATCCTATGCCCAGCTTTTCTTGCCCACTCCACCAACTCCTCACACTCTTGGCACCTACCCTTTTAAAGAACCATCTCTGTTGTAGTAGTTTCAGATTCTGCTCCTTGGGCTGCAGATGCTCTCCTGCTGGTTTTTTGCTTCACTGGTTCTCTCTGTTGGAGGCCAGGAACATGTTCTGTTTTGCTGACCTTCCTCATCTGTTTACTATGGCATAACCTAGTGTCCTAGTTTCAAAATGGACATTTAGTAACGAACAATTCATTTACTATTTGAACTGTGCCTCCCCTCTTTGGTTAACAATAGAATCTTTTCTCATACATTCTGGTTACAGTGTCCCTTACTCGATTCCTCACAGTTCTTTTCCACTTTCTCTCCAGTCCAGGTCCACTCCTTTCTGTCTCTTATGAGAAAAGGACAGGCTTCTAAGAGATAACAAAGAATAACAAAATAAAATAAGACAAAACCCAAAACAATCACATTAAACTTGATCACATAGCAACAAAAAGAAGGAAACAAACAAACAAAAGGAATAGAGCTCAGAAGAAGACACAAGAATCAGAGACCCCTTGTTAACTCACATAGGAGTCACATAAACAAATACTAAACTGAAAGCTACAGTTCATATGCAGAACGCCTGGTGCAGACTCCTGTGTAGGTCTCCATGCATGCTGCTTCAGTCTCTCAGTTCATATGTGCTTTGCCCACTTGATTTCGGGGGTCTTGTTTTTGCTAGTGTCCTTAATCCCCTCCTGTTCTTATACACTTTTGCTGCCTCTTCTGTGAGGTTCCCTGAGCTCTGAATGGAGAGAACTGTTGGAGACATTAAGGTCTCTCTGTCTCTCTCTGCCTAGTGTCTGTGGGTCTCTATTTTATCCCATCTACTTCAGGGGAAGCTTCTATGATGATAGCTGAAATAGGCACTGATATATGAATATGATTAATGATAATAAATCAAATTAATTCTATTTCTTGTTGTTTTGATAATCAAAAAGAAAAATCTAACTGGCTGAAATGCACTGATGTAATAAAAGTTATCGAGGTAATGTAAATATTCTAACACTCAAAGTAATATAACTATAATACACAAATAGTTGATTTTCTACCCTATCCCTAATGCATATGAAACCCAGATAGACAGATGATATATGTATTTATTGGCCTTATTGGCTTAAAGTATATTTTTTTCCTACATTCCATACATTTTATAATGACTAGATAAGTCTAGCTCCCACCTGTATGTATTTTTGCTTCTTGTTTTTCTAATGGCTAAGGATTTTTTGATATTCTACATCTGCTTGTCAAACATTTGTGTTTTTTTCTTTTGAAGTTTTTAGTTGATTTGTTCACATATTTATAGGACTATTTACACCTCTGGTGTTTAAATGTTTGAGTTACTTACTTACTTACTTACTTACTTACTTACTTACTTACTTACTTACTTACTTACTTGCTTATCCGCCAATGCAGCCTGCTCTTCCAGTCCCTGCCTCCCACCAGTCACAGAGACCCTCCCACAACACCATCCCCCTTTCCTTCTCCTCTGAGTATCCTCCCCTAGGTATCCTCCAACCCTGGAGCATTAAATCTCTGCAGAATTAAGTGCATTCTCTCCCACTGAGGCCAGACAAGAGAGTCCTGCTTGGGAACGGATTCCATACTCAGGCTACAGCTTTAGGGAGAGCTCTAGTTGTGGGGACCCACATGGTGACTGAGCCATTACATTATTTCTTCCTAACATCCTTCAGGATGCTTAGAGGGAAAAGCTTTTTTTTTTCCATTCAGCTGTTTCTTTACTCTGGTGATTGTTCTCTTTGCAGTTCAAAAGCTTTTTCATTTTATGTGATATCATTTATCAATCCTATTTGGATTCTATGCAGAAAATCCTTATCTATAGCCATACCTTGAGGTGTTTTCCTGTATTTCCCTCTAGAACTTTTACTTTCAGATCTTACATTACTAAGTGTTTGATTCATTTTGAGTTGGTCTTTGTGTACTGTGAGATATAGAGGTCTAACTTCAGTCTTCTAGACCTGGATAACAAGACTTCCCAGCACCATTTCTTAAAGGGACTGTCATTTATCCAATGAGTGTTTTGATAATGTGGTAAGAAATCAGATTTCTATCACTGCATGAATTTATTTCTGGGTACTGTGTTCCCTTCTCTTGATTTACCTGTCAGATTGTGTGTCAATACTATACCTGTGTGTTACTGTGATTGTGTGTCAGTGCTATACCTTTGTGTTACTGTGGCTCTTTAGTGTAGCTTGAAGTCGGGTACTTTAAATCCTTCCAGCATTGCACCTTTCTATCTGGATTATTTTTTTCTTTATGAATTCTGTTTTCTTGTTGTCAAATTCAGTGAGAAATGACACTGGAATTTTATATGGATTTGATTCTACATATCATTTTTGGTAGTATGTGAATTTGCTTTAATATTGATAGTGCTGTTCCTTTGGTAGGGAGTCTTTAGGTCTTCTAGGGCTGGCTTCAATTTCTGTGATATTTTGTAGTTTTTAGAGGTTGAACAGATCCTTGTCAGTTTTACCTCTTGGTATCTTCATTCTTCTTGAGGTAATTACAAAGGGTATTCTCTTCGTTATTTCTTTCATGACAGGCTTGTTATTAATTTTTACACATTTTCATGTTGATGTTATATCCTCCTACATTAATAATTTATTTTAGCAATATTTGGTAGTGTGTCAGTATCCTCAACAGAGGATTATATCATCTGCAAATAGGGTTCAGTTGATTTCTTCCTCTTTAGCTGGTATTGCTTTTATTGTTTTTCGTATTATTTTGGATAATCTTTCCAATTGTGCATCACAAAAGTCAGTTTGGTATCCCTGTTGTTTTGATTATAAAGAAAACATGTGCTGCTTTACATAGATTAAGTTTTCTATGGGTTTCCTATCCATAGCCTTTAATATATTGGAATGTGAATTTTGTTCTTCTAGCTCTTTAGTACTCATAAACATGAGAGATTGATGGACTGATTGAAACAGTCAAATAATTTTTGTCCTTAATAACATTTATATTCAACACTACATTTATTAATTTGCATATCTTAAGCTATCCTTGCAACTCTGTGATAAATCCAACTTTATCACAATATGTGAATATTTTTATGTGTTTTGAATTTTTCTTTCTAATATTTTGAGGACTTTTTTATCACTGTGCACCAAGGATATTTGTCTATTGTTTTTTCTTCCACATTGTCCTTCCACGTTGTTTTTGTTTCAAGTTGATACCGGTTTCTTACACAGTTAGGAGATATTTCTTACCTTTCAAATTTATGGAATTATTATAGTGAAAATTATTTGATGATATTTTTTAAAACTCTGATAAACTTTAGCAATAAAAGTTCTAGTGTTAGGCACTGCTTTGTTTAGAGACCTCGTTATTGTATCAATGTCATTGCTTATTGCTGGCTCTAGATTGTTTACATCTTTTGAGGGTTAGATTTAGTATGTATGTATCTATACATTTACGCATTTATTCTAGATGTTCCATTTTATTGGATGTAAGATTTTTGAAATACTATTAATGTCATTCTATATTTCAGCTGTATCTGTTGTAATATTATTTTATAGGTCTAATAATAAACATGAATCTTCTCTTCTTTGGATTAATTTAATGAAGGTTTTGTCAATCTATTTAATCTTTTCAAAGAAACAATTCTTTATTTCAGTTATCTCTTTTATTGACTGTTCAGTCTTTATTTTATTATTTTCAAATATATTCATTATTTCTCTTTACTGGTCTTAGATTAGTTTGGTTTATTTTAATAAAACTTGGACACACATCAATAAACTATTTATTTAAGCTCTCCTTAAGTTTTGTAATATCAAAATTCAATAGTTACAAACTTATTTCAATAATACACATAAGAACCATTTTATCTTTCCAAATTGATAGTTTTCAACCTCTCCTTTTTCCTCCATCTTTATTAAATTGGGTATTTCTTATTTACATTTCAATTGTTATTCCCTTTCCCGGTTTCCAGGCCAACATCCCCCTAACTCCTCCCCCTCCTCTTCTATATGGGTGTTCCCCTCCCCATCATCCTCCCATTACCTCCCTCCCCCCAACAATCATGTTCACTGGGAGTTCAGTCTTGGCAGGACCCAGGGCTTCCCCTTCCACTGGTGCTCTTACTAGGGTATTCATTGCTACCTATGCAGTTGGAGCCCAGGGTCAGTCCATGTATAGTCTTTGGGTAGTGGCTTAGTCCCTGGAAGCTCTGGGAGATTTGAGATTTGAGATCCTTAGGAGGCGATGTAAGGTAGATAGTTGTTTATACAAATTTTGAACTCTGAAGAATGTTATAGCCTAGCTATATCAGATTATGAACCCACTGTCATGCTATCATGATTGAATAGATGGGTCTGGAGGAGATCACCTAGAGAAATGGGATCAAGTGAGGAAAGGACAGAGAATGAAGGACAAGCATAGACTTGATAGGAAACGAGCAAGTTGGTAATTACATGGTGAGGGAGACAGGAAAGGAAAATCAGGAGGAAACTCTCATGAAGGCAAAGGGAGAAAAATATCGGCAGTGACAACCTTTATGACAATGTGAAATGTAACAGGTCATGACTATTGCTCTATAAAGCTATTAATAGTATTTGTTGGTTCTGGGAATTAGAACAAGTAACAATAAATAGTACTTGCAATTGCATCATATGAAGTCACAGTTGCATTGTGATCCAAGACAATGTGTCTTCTCCTCTGTTTTCCTTAAATTTCACCTTCTGTTTGTATCTGGTGAATTCATAGTAAGCAAATATTGAAGTTAGATTACAGATTAAAATGCATGCAACTGATTCTGTATTGGGCTTATACATTAAGGAAAATAATATAAGCAAAGAACAGTTTTGGAATGTATTTTTTCTTTCTTTTTTCACTTTGCTTTCTTTTTTCTCTTTTCTTCTTTTTCCAATGGAGTGGGCTGAAAATTTTCATTTGTTTACCTAATGATTACTCCATTAGTCTCTGAGCTAATAATCTTCAGGTACTAAACAGATCAATAATATACACTTACTATAATTCCGTCTTATGGGTTGTGGCATGGCACCTAAAGAATATAAAGTAGTATGGTGCTGCCTCCTGGCAATACCAACATTTAATACCAACTAGTTAGACATCTTGAACACATTCAAATCAAGGAGGAAGAGGTTTGAAATATTGACCTATAAAATTAACATATAAGCCTTTTATTTAAAATGTCATCTATTAAATGAGAATAAAAGGAATATATTGAAAATATGTAACTTTTATAAAATACATTGTTGGCTTATTTCATGTTATGTCAAATATTCACACATACTTTACATTACAGAAAGTGTTCCTAACTTCATTTCATTATATCATAAAATGATTCCATGTTACAATATATTCTTTAACACTTTTAGTGTTCTCACAAAGTATCACTAAATGGATAAATGATAACTTTCTCTGCCATTCACCTTTTGTTTGACATTTAGTTTAATTCAACATTTTTAAAACCTCATTTTAGCGGTTAAAATGGTTAATGAACATCTTTGGGAATACAGTAATCTATGTAGGATTTTGCCCTTAAGATATACACCTATGATGATCATTCCTAGGTCAAAAGCTAAAGATACTTACAGGCATCTTCATATTATTTAGATAAAGTTGTTGAAGATCATAATATCTGTGTTTCAGAATAGTTTCATCTTTTCCATCACTGGGCATACATTTTTTCATACATAGATATATGGAAATATATAGAAATTGGCAAGTGTTTAAATTTGCTTGAATAAATTAATTTTCAATTAACAATAATAATAATCTAAGATTTCAATGCTTGGATTAGCTCATTTATATTTTCAAAGATATCAGTTGTATGTTACCAACTTAAGCTATTTTTTGTAAAGAAATCAGCATATTACTTTTGAATCTTTTTCTAGCCTAGACATTCTCAATTTTTAAAGAAATTTGGGTTTCATTATACAATGCTCTACATAAAATGTTTTATTATGTAGAATGTAAAGCAAAGATTTACTTCCTGTTGTATTTAAAATACACTGAAGGCCACGAATTTGAACATTACAGTCAGAACACATGCAAAAGCCAACACTGCTCTCTACTTGTTCTGTTGATAACCTTAACTTTTGTGTCTTATTATCTGGGGAAATGAACAATTATGTGACAATTTCCTGAGCATTAAATACAAAGTACATCAGCACTAAGACTAACATAGTCCAGTTATTTGCTAAGTTAATTAATCAACCAAGTCAGGGTAAATTAATTTACTTTTTAATGTATAGCAGAGATAAATAACCTATTTTTCTGATATTATTCACTTAGAGACTCATAAAGTTTTGAGGTTGTTAGCATGTGGGTAGTTTCATTGTAAGAATAAAATGTAGCATAGTAAAGTCTTCAATAAGAATACTAACCAAATATACATAAACTTGTTTTAGTTCAAAATTGTAGAGATCAAGGTTGTTGTTCACAAATATCACTGATTACGCATAATTCCAACTACCTCTGTATTAACTTGATACAAATAGTTTACTTTATGCAAGCATTTCAACTGGTTCCCACTGGAATTTAGTGACTGTGACCTCTGCTTCCTACCTGGATCTCTATGGACATGTTTTAATCTTCTGCTTTTGGAATATTCTTGGAGCAGTCTCTTAAATATATACATATGTGTGTACAAAAGCAACTTCTTACTATATAGAAAAATCCATTTTATTTGATTCATCATGGTACGAAGCATATTTCTTACATATAATTATATTCCAATGTTGTCATCCATTGACATTGCACTTCACAGTTCTCAAAAGCAACATAACAAGCATTCATTTCTCTTTGGCTAATGAACATTGCGTGTACATGTAGGGATGTCATAACAGTGATCAACTGTCATGCTGCCTTCTTTCTCCTCAGCATAAAGTGATTTTAATAGCTGACACTTTTTACCATAGCTATGCTTTTTCAGGTGTCTCCCCTCTCACATTTTGAAAAAGAACCTTTTTTGATACTAAACTCAAACTCCTCGTGGGGAATGACATGAATATTGTTAATTACAAATCAGAAACCTGAGATCCCAGGGTGTTGTATGCCATGCCATATGACCACCTCAATGTAAGGTAAAAATCTAAGTCTAGAATCCTCTTGACCAGCTCTCAGCTCTGGTCTAAGCACCCAAGCTTACTAAACATTGGGTTTGTATGCATGCCAAGACAGAGGCGAGAACTGGTTTCTAAAATTAAATTAAAACAAAACAAAACAAATAATTCTGCCAATAAACATGCAAAGATCATTTATATGAAATAGTGAAAGATAGGGGCTAGAGAAGGCTCTCTACAGCTAAGGCCACAACTGCTCTTGCAAGATGATCCAAGTTGAGTTACCATGGCTTGTGTCAGACAGCTCCCAACTACCTTCAACTTCAGCCGCAGGGAATCAGATATGTCAGACCTCCTAGAGCACATGCACTGATACACACATAAACACACACACACACACACACACACACACACACACACACTTAAAATAATATAGATATAGAAGTAGTAAATATCTATGGGGTTGCATTCCCCTTTAGCTCCTTCAGTCCTTCCCCTAACTCTTCCATTGGGGTTCTCCAGGCCCAGTCCAATGGTTTGACTATGAGGAACTGTCATAGGTGCTGGCAGAGCCTCTCAGAGGACAACTGTACCAGACTCCTGTTAGCAAGCACTTCTTGACATCAGCAATTATGTCAGAGTTTGGTGTCTGCAGATGGGATGTATCCCAAGGTGGGGCAGTTTCTGAATTGCCTTTCCTTCAGTTTCTACTCCATTTTTTTCACTGTGTTTCCCTTAGATAGGAACAGCTTTGGGATAAAATTTTGAGTTGGGTAGGTAGCCCTATCCTTCAAATGTCTATCTTCTGGAGATGGCCTCTATGGGTTCTATCTCCCCTCCATTGGGTATTTTGGCTAATGTCATTCCCACTGGGTTCTGAACCTCTTGCTTCATTGGTGTCTTGGACTTTCTGGTGGTTCCACCTGTTCCCCTCCTCCCCCCACTGCTAGATATTTCATTTTCCTGAACCCATGAACTTCTTTTCTCCTGTCTCTTACCATACCTGATCCTGTGCCCCCTTCCTCCCTCAACCCCATAGGAAGAGCAAGGAGCCTTGATGCCCCAGCATAGGGGGATGGTAGAGGAGTGAGATGGGAGTGGCTAGGTAAGTGGGAGAGCACCCTCTTAGAGGCACAGGGGAGGGGGAATAGGATGCATGGTTTGTGGAGGGGAGATCGAGAAGGGAGACAACATTTGGAATGTAAACAAATAAAATAACAAATTATAAAAATAAAGTAGTAAACTGATTTATATGTTTAATATTTAATTACTCTATTGTTGCTAGTTTTCTTTTTCTTTAAGTAAGGAAAGAAAGAATGACTTTCTGATGGAAACAACAAATGTTAGGTTTTTTTTTTAATTTTATTTTAGTTTTTTTTATTAACTTGAGTATTTCTTATATACATTTCGAGTGTTATTCCCTTTCCCGGTATCCGGGCAAACATCACCCTCCCCGCTCCCCTTCCTTATGGGTGTTCCCCTCCCAACCCTCCCCCCATTGCCGCCCTCCCCCCACCAGTCTAGTTCACTGGGGGTTCAGTCTTAGCAGGACCCAGGGCTTCTCCTTCCACTGGTGCTCTTACTAGGATATTCATTGCTACCTATGAGGTCAGAGTCCAGGGTCAGTCCATGTATAGTCTTTAGGTAGTGGCTTAGTCCCTGGAAGCTCTGGTTGCTTAGCACTGTTGTACATATGGGGTCTCGAGCCCCTTCAAGCTCTTCCAGTTCTTTCTCTGATTCCTTCAACGGGGGTCCTATTCTCAGTTCAGTGCTTTGCTGCTGGCATTCGCCTCTGTATTTGCTGTATTCTGGCTGTGTCTCTCAGGAGCGATCTACATCCGGCTCCTGTCGGTCTGCACTTCTTTGCTTCATCCATCTTGTCTAATTGGGTGGCTGTATATGTATGGGCCACATGTGGGGCAGGCTCTGAATGGGTGTTCCTTCTGTGTCTGTTTTAATCTTTGCCTCTCTCTTCCCTGCCAAGGGTATTCTTGTTCCCCTTTTAAAGAAGGAGTGAAGCATTCACATTTTGATCATCCGTATTGAGTTTCATTTGTTCTAGGTATCTAGGGTAATTCAAGCATTTGGGCTAATAGCCACTTATCAATGAGTGCATACCATGTATGTCTTTCTGTGATTGGGTTAGCTCACTCAGGATGATATTTTCCAGTTCCAACCATTTGCCTATGAATTTCATAAAGCCGTTGTTTTTGATAGCTGAGTAATATTCCATTGTGTAGATGTACCACATTTTCTGTATCCATTCCTCTGTTGAAGGGCATCTGGGTTCTTTCCAGTTTCTGGCTATTATAAATAAGGCTGCAATGAACATAGTGGAGCACGTGTCTTTTTTATATGGTGGGGCATCTTTTGGGTATATGCCCAAGAGAGGTATAGCTGGATCCTCAGGCAGTTCAATGTCCAATTTTCTGAGGACCGTCCAGACTGATTTCCAGAATGGTTGTAACAGTTTGCAATCCCACCAACAATGGAGGAGTGTTCCTCTTTCTCCACATCCTCGCCAGCATCTGTTGTCCCCTGAGTTTTTGATCATAGCCATTCTCACTGGTGTGAGGTGAAATCTCAGGGTTGTTTTGATTTGCATTTCCCTTATGACTAAAGATGTTGAACATTTCTTTAGGTGTTTCTCAGCAATTTGGCATTCCTCAGCTGTGAATTCTTTGTTTAGCTCTGAACCCCATTTTTTAATGGGGTTATTTGTTTCCCTGCGGTCTAACTTCTTGAGTTCTTTGTATATTTTGGATATAAGGCCTCTATCTGTTGTAGGATTGGTAAAGATCTTTTCCCAATCTGTTGGTTGCCGTTTTGTCCTAACCACAGTGTCCTTTGCCTTACAGAAGCTTTGCAGTTTTATGAGATCCCATTTGTTGATTCTTGATCTTAGAGCGTAAGCCATTGGTGTTTTGTTTAGGAAATTTTTTCCAGTGCCCATGTGTTCCAGATGCTTCCCTAGTTTTTCTTCTATTAGTTTGAGTGTGTCTGGTTTGATGTGGAGGTCCTTGATCCACTTGGACTTAAGCTTTGTACAGGGTGATAAGCATGGATCGATCTGCATTCTTCTACATGTTGCCCTCCAGTTGAACCAGCACCATTTGCTGAAAATGCTATCTTTTTTCCATTGGATGGTTTTGGCTCCTTTGTCAAAAATCAAGTGACCATAGGTGTGTGGGTTCATTTCTGGGTCTTCAATTCTATTCCATTGGTCTATCTGTCTGTCTCTGTACCAATACCATGCAGTTTTTATCACTATTGCTCTGTAATACTGCTTGAGTTCAGGGATAGTGATTCCCCCTGAAGTCCTTTTATTGTTGAGGATAGCTTTAGCTATCCTGGGTTTTTTGTTATTCCAGATGAATTTGCAAATTGTTCTGTCTAACTCTTTGAAGAATTGGATTGGTATCTTGATGGGAATTGCATTGAATCTGTAGATTGCTTTTGGTAAAATGGCCATTTTTACTATATTAATCCTGCCTATCCATGAGCATGGGAGATCTTTCCATCTTCTGAGGTCTTCTTCAATTTCCTTCTTCAGTGTATTGAAGTTCTTATTCTACAGATCTTTTACTTGCTTTGTTAAAGTCACACCGAGGTACTTTATATTATTTGGGTCTATTATGAAGGGTGTCGTTTCCCTAATTTCTTTCTCGGCTTGTTTCTCTTTTGTATAGAGGAAGGCAACTGATTTATTTGAGTTAATTTTATACCCAGCCACTTTGCTGAAGTTGTCTATCAGCTTTAGTAGTTCTCTGGTGGAACGTTTGGGATCACTTAAATATACTATCATATCATCTGGAAATAGTGATATTTTGACTTCTTCTTTTCCGATCTGTATCCCCTTGACCTCCTTTTGTTGTCTGATTGCTCTGGCTAGAACTTCAAGAACTATATTGAATAAGTAGGGAGAGAGTGGGCAGCCTTGTCTAGTCCCTGATTTTAGTGGGATTGCTTCAAGTTTCTCTCCATTTAGTTTAATGTTAGCAACTGGTTTGCTGTATATGGCTTTTACTATGTTCAGGTATGGGCCTTGAATTCCTATTCTTTCCAGGACTTTTATCATGAAGGGGTGTTGAATTTTGTCAAATGCTTTCTCAGCATCTAATGAAATGATCATGTGGTTTTGTTCTTTCAGTTTGTTTATATAATGGATCACGTTGATGCTTTTCCGTATATTAAACCATCCCTGCATGCCTGGGATGAAGCCTACTTGGTCATGGTGGATGATTGTTTTGATGTGCTCTTGGATTCATTTTGCCAGAATTATGTTGAGTATTTTTGCGTCGATATTCATAAGGGAAATTGGTCTGAAGTTCTCTTTCTTTGTTGTGTCTTTGTGCGGTTTAGGTAAAAGAGTAATTGTGGCTTCGTAGAAGGTATTCTGTAGTGATCCGTCTATTTCAATTTTGTGGAATAGTTTGGATAATATTGGTATTAGGTCTTCTATGAAGGTTTGATAGAATTCTGCACTAAACCCGTCTGGACCTGGGCTCCTTTTGGTTGGGAGACCTTTAATGACTGCTTCTATTTCCTTAGGAGTTATGGGGTTGTTTAACTGGTTTATCTGTTCCTGATTTAACTTCGGTACCTGGTATCTGTCTAGGAAATTGTCCATTTCCTGAAGATTTTCAAGTTTTGTTGAATATAGGTTTTTATAGTAAGATCTGATGATTTTTTGAATTTCCTCTGAATCTGTAGTTATGTCTCCCTTTTCATTTCTGATTTTGTTAATTTGGACACACTCTCTGTGTCCTCTCGTTAGTCTGGCTAAGGGTTTATCTATCTTGTTGATTTTCTCAAAGAACCAACTTTTGGTTCTGTTGATTCTTTCTATGGTCCTTTTTGTTTCTACTTGGTTGATTTCAGCTCTGAGTTTGATTATTTCCTGCCTTCTACTCCTCCTGGGTGTATTTGCTTCTTTTTGTTCTAGAGCTTTTAGGTGTGCTGTCAAGCTGCTGACATATGCTCTTTCCTGTTTCTTTCTGCAGGCACTCAGCGCTATGAGTTTTCCTCTAAGCACAGCTTTCATTGTGTCCCATAAGTTTGGGTATGTTGTACCTTCATTTTCATTAAATTCTAAAAAGTTTTTAATTTCTTTTTTTATTTCTTCCTTGACCAGGTTATCATTGAGTAGAGCATTGTTCAATTTCCAAGTATATGTGGGCAATCTTCCTTGCTTATTATTGAAGACCAGTTTTAGGCCGTGGTGGTTCGATAGCACGCATGGGATTATTTCTATCTTTCTGTACCTGTTGAGGCCCGTTTTTTGACCAATTATATGGTCAATTTTGGAGAAAGTACCATGAGGAGCTGAGAAGAAGGTATATCCTTTTGCTTTAGGATAGAATGTTCTATAAATATCTGTTAAGTCCATTTGGCTCATGACTTCTCTTAGTCTGTCTACATCTCTGTTTAATTTCTGTTTCCATGATCTGTCCATTGATGAGAGTGGGGTGTTGAAATCTCCCACTATTATTGTGTGAGGTGCAATGTGTGTCTTGAGCTTTAGTAAGGTTTCTTTTACATATGTAGGTGCCCTTGTATTCGGGGCATAGATATTTAGGATTGAGAGTTCATCTTGGTGGATTTTTCCTTTGATGAATATGAAGTGTCCTTCCTTATCTTTTTTGATGACTTTTAGTTGAAAATTGATTTTATTTGATATTAGAATGGCTACTCCAGCTTGCTTCTTCTGACCATTTGCTTGGAAAATTGTTTTCCAGCCTTTCACTCTGAGGTAATGTCTGTCTTTGTTTCTGAGGTGTGTTTCCTGTAGGCAGCAGAATGCAGGGTCCTCGTTGCGTATCCAGTTTGTCAATCTATGTCTTTTTATTGGGGAGTTAAGGCCATTGATGTTGAGAGATATTAAGGAATAGTGATTATTGCTTCCCGTTATATTCATATTTGGATGTGAGGTTATGTTTGTGTGCTTTCATTCTCTTTGTTTTGTTGCCAAGACGATTAGTTTCTTGCTTCTTCTAGGGTGTAGCTTGCCTCCTTATGTTGGGCTTTACCATTTATTATCCTTTGTAGTGCTGGATTTGTAGAAAGATATTGTGTAAATTTGGTTTTGTCATGGAATATCTTGGTTTCTCCATCAATGTTAATTGAGAGTTTTGCACGATACAGTAACCTGGGCTGGCATTTGTGTTCTCTTAGGGTCTGTATGACATCAGTCCAGGATCTTCTGGCCTTCATAGTTTCTGGCGAGAAGTCTGGTGTGATTCTGATAGGTCTGCCTTTATATGTTACTTGACCTTTTTCCCTTACTGCTTTTAATATTCTTTCTTTATTTTGTGCGTTTGGTGTTTTGACTATTATGTGACGGGAGGTGTTTCTTTTCTGGTCCAATCTATTTGGAGTTCTGTAGGCTTCTTGTATGCCTATGGGTATCTCTTTTTTTAGGTTAGGGAAGTTTTCTTCTATGATTTTGTTGAAGATATTTACTGGTCCTTTGAGCTGGGAGTCTTCACTCTCTTCTATACCTATTATCCTTAGGTTTGATCTTCTCATTGAGTCCTGGATTTCCTGTATGTTTTGGACCAGTAGCTTTTTCTGCTTTACATTATCTTTGACAGTTGAGTCAATGATTTCTATGGAATCTTCTGCTCCTGAGATTCTCTCTTCCATCTCTTGTATTCTGTTGGTGATGCTTGTATCTACGGCTCCTTGTCTCTTCCTTTGGTTTTCTATATCCAGGGTTGTTTCCATGTGTTCTTTCTTGATTGCTTCTATTTCCATTTTTAATTCCTTCAACTGTTTGATTGTGTTTTCCTGGAATTCTTTCAGGGATTTTTGCGATTCCTCTCTGTAGGCTTCTACCTGTTCTCTAAGGGAGTTCTTCACGTCTTTCTTGAAGTCCTCCAGCATCATGATCAAATAGGATTGTGAAACTAGATCTTGCTTTTCTGGTGTGTTTGGATATTCCATGTTTGTTTTGGTGGGAGAATTGGGCTCCGATGATGCCATGTAGTCTTGGTTTCTGTTGCTTGGGTTCCTGCGCTTGCCTCTCGCCATCAGATTATCTCTAGTGTTACTTTGTTCTGCTCTTTCTGACAGTGGCTAGACTGTCCTATAAGCCTGTCAGGAGTGCTGTAGACCTGTTTTCCTCTCTTTCAGTCAGTTATGGGGACAGAGTGTTCTGCTTTCGGGCATGTAGTTTTTCCTCTCTACAGGTCTTCAGCTGTTCCTGTGGTCCTGTGTCTTGAGTTCACCAGGCGGGGTGCTGCCCAAGGGCTCTCTGCGGCGGCAGCAACCAGGAAGACCTGTGCCGCCCCTTCCGGGAGCTTCAGTACACCAGGGTTCCAGATGGCCTTTGGTGTTTTCCTCTGGCGTCCGAGATGTATGTACAGAGAGCAGTCTCTTCTGGTTTCCCAGGCTTGTCTGCCTCTCTGAAGGTTCAGCTCTCCCTCCCACGGGATTTGGGTGCAGAGAACTGTTTATCTGGTCTGTTTCCCTCAGCTTCCGGTGGTGGCTCAGGCAGGGGTCCTGCCGCTCCTGGGCCCTCCCCCACGGGAGCCCAGAGGCCTTATACAGTTTCCTCTTGGGCCAGGGATGTGGGCAGGGGTGGGCAGTGTTGGTGGTCTCTTCCGCTCTGCAGCCTCAGGAGTGCCCACCTGACCAGGCGGTGAGGTCTCTTTCCCACAGGGTCTGGGAGCAGAGAGCTGCGGCGGGCCGGGATCCGCGGGCGTGGGACCTCTGGTAAACACAGGAAGTGCCCGGTCCTAGATGAACTCTGCCTCTGTGTGTCCCGATCTCACCAGGCAGCTCTCTTGCAGCAGACAAGTTGGTCTTACCTGTGGTCCCGAGGCTCAAGTTTGCTCGCGGGGTGCTGCCCACGGGCTCTCTGTGGCGGCAGCAACCAGGAAGCAAATGTTGTTTTTAATAATGGATCAGCGAGATGTGTGTAAGTCATCACATCAGAGATTTACAATCTGAGTTTGATCCCTGGGACCTTTATGGTTCAAAGAGAGACCTGACTCCTGAAAGCTGTCCTGTAATTTCTACACACAATAAATAAATAAGTAAATAATGCAATAAAAATTTTATCCTTGGAAGATCATGTATGGAGTTCCAGTACTCCATCCTATTCTGACTCTACCATAGCACGTAAGAACATGCAGACAAGGACTGAAAGGATGCCTGGGCATGGCTAATGCGGAACTAGGGCAGCTCACACAGTCATGTGCAGAACTACCAGTCCTTCTGAATAATGACTTAATTTGGGAACCAGTTGACATTCATAGACAGACCTACCTTGAATCAATTTCTGGGCCAGATTGCTGTCTGTTGGTCTAATGGCGTGATCCACTTTACATTTCTATTGCTGCTGTTTCCGTGAGAGGATTGCTGACATGTACAGGAGCATTTAAGTACCTTATCAATAATAAGAGTCCTTTTCTGTAGTTATAATTTTTATTGTCTTCTACTTTAAATCAACAGAACCCAAAGTTTGAGTCATACATTACATTCCTTGTTGCCAAACACATTTTTCCTTGTTGCTTGGCAACGTGATGTAACCTTGTACTGAGGCATCCATCTTATAAAAGGATTGATCATCTAAAACAAAGGAAAGGAGAATTGATAGTCCTCTGCAGATAATGGCAGGAATGACAATAAGCAAAAGACCATTGAAGTTCTACACTATCTTTGGTATATTGGATATACCATACAATGTTTATTTTTGTTTACTCAAAATTGTGTGTTTAATGGAAGCAAAGTAGCATCGTTATATTCTGCCACATGATAACATATACTTTCATAATGTAACTATTTATTAGATATACATATAGACAGAATGAATATAAGATGCATATTTTTGTCATAGAAACCCAAATATCAAATTAACTGTTCATGGAGATATAATATAGTGATAGCATATAGCCTTTTTATATATTTTTATTTATTTCAGTTTCATGTAATAGTATCACAGCATGAAGTGTGATGATTTTTTCCATTAAAGCATTGTTTCACATTATCATATTTTCAAGAAAAATTATTCCATTTAGAAAAATAAACTAGCAAGTTCAACTATTTTTATTATTCTCAATAAGCTCACTAGCATATTTCTCACAAGAACTGTTAACTTTCCACTTTTTCTTGTAGTTGAAGGGCAGTGTGATGGTTTGTTTATGCTCTGCCCAGAGAGTGGCAGGATTAGAAGGTATGGCCCTGTTGGAGTAGGTATGTCACTGTGTGTGTGAGCTATCAGTTTCTCTTTGTAGCTGCCTGGAAGTCAGTCTTCCATTAGCAGCCTTCAGATGAAGACTTATAGCTCTCAGCTCCTACTGCACCATGCCTGCCTGGATGCTGCCATGTTGCTGTCTTGATGATAATGGACTAAACCTCTGAACCTGTAAGCCAGCCCCAATTAAATGTTGTCTTTTCTAAGACTTGCCTTGGTCATGCTATCTGTTCAGAACAGTAAAACACTAAGATCAGCAGTATACTACCTAGTCTTACCCAGGCGTGACATCAGGCTACAGAGCATGCTCTGAAAGAGTGCATCTTCAAATATAAACATGAGCAAGAGTGAACATGCTGGGAAATAACCAAGGTCGAAAATTCTTACATCCTATCCCCAGTGACATAATTCCTCCGAAAGGGCCATCATCTGGGAACCAAGTATTTGAATCTGAACCTCTGAAGGTCATTTCCCATTCAAACCACAACAACTATAAACACAAATTGAAAACAACTACAAAGACAATGTAGAGCATGAGACATACTGTTCTAGACAAAATTAATGATATCTTCTGGTTATAACATTCATTCTAGAAATGGGCAATGCCCCAGAGGAATATTTAGAAAATAAAGGACAGTGGTTGTTTCATCCTTAACATTTTCCTTACCAATATCTCTCCCTATTAACAACAACAAGGCCGAGAACTCCCTTAGCTAAGATCAGACTCCATGCTGTTAAAGCAATTACCTGTGCCTTGAACAATCTTTATCCTTAGAAACTCTGAAGTGATGTAGGGGTTCAAGAGCAAATTGCTAGTGTCAGGGACTTATTCTAGTACAGGGCAGAAGTTTAACAAAGAGCGTTCTGTTTTTGTCTATAAATAATATGCCTTAGAAAAACAGAATGAGAAGTTTAAAAACCGTCTGTCCTTAGTACCATTATATAATGATACAATAAAGTACTCAAATAATTATGCTCAAAAAATTAATGAAGCTCCTAAAGTCGGCATTGTGCAAGGCCGTGAATTTAAAAAAGAAACCATGAGGGTCTAAGGTAAGCAGACCACTATTCCCTGAGACTCACAAGCTAAAAAGCCTTTTTCTCTGTTATCTTCTCTGGAAATGAGGCCACACTAGCGGGAACTAACTGGCTTAACATACTGTTTTGTAAGATTCAAGTGGTTGCCCAATCCCATAACATTGGTGCCATTATTAAAAGGGCAAAGTTTAGATGTTATTCCAAAGATGCATGTGTAAGGTGATGTGAGGAAATCCAGGATGGATGTGGCTGGTGAGAAACTGGGGACCATAGCTTCCCAGGGACAGCAGTCCTGCAGATACATTGAACTATGTTGTGTGGCCCATTCTCACAAATTCAAGAAAGTAAGTTTTGGAGCTCTCAGTCTGTGGTCTTTGGTTTAAATGACTCCAGTGTACTTCTTTAAAGTCTAAGTGTGGAAGGAGGTCTCTGGATGCTCTGTAGGCCCCTCTCCATTTTTCAGACAAGTTTTTCTTTCAGATTTGCATATGTCTGAGCATTGTTGAGTATGAGAGTCAGTGTATAGTGTCCCTCAGATGTCTTCCTCTGGTTTTTGTGACTGCAGAAAGCGGATTTAGCTCGAGTCTTGCAGCATAGCCTTGAAGAACATTGTGGCACTCCTTCTGTTACTGTTCCAGTATATTTTACTTCAACCATAATAAGCAAAGATGGGAAGAAATTACAAACATTTGGAAAGATAAAAGTCAAGGAAATTACTTTGAAGCACAATTTTAAGATCCTGTAAGATTGGCCAAACAACATTTTGGGTAAAACTGCCTAGATTTTTAAAGTGGATGTTCAAAACAGATAATATAGAAAATTGAAATGAATCTTCCTAAAATTACTCTTACCATTACATGTCTTCTTTGAGAGTAGGCCTAACACAATTTATACTGCTTCAGCCTCAGGAGAGGTCGCAGTTTTAAAATGGCACTCGCGACAGAAAGAGAAGTCAAATTGCTCTTGTCAATAATTAGTTCAGATGTTACTTCAAATTGACTTTGGTGCCCTTATTGAATCAAGAAATTCAAAGCTGAGGGAATCAACTGTGTGAATGTTCCCAATCGGGAAAATTAGATCACCCTTTAAATAGTGCCCCGGAAAAGGAATTTAGAATCTACATTCTCTTTCTGCTTAGCACAAAGCAGAGCTCAAATGCACAGGATAGTTATGGCACGCCCAGTTTGAGGGCTTGAAACACAACTGTGAAAATGAGGTTCATTTTTTTGTCTTATTTTTGCTCCCCCAGTTTAAAGTTCCTTTCTGTATCTGTTAACTCAACTTGCCTAGGAAAACACTATCATATGTACCACACATTATCTCAACCTTCACTTCCACAGTCCGACAGGCATCAAGGTCTTGATCTCTGGGGGCTCTGCAACGGGAAATGTGCAGATCCAGAGCTGCCTACTAGCTACTCTTATTACTATGATTCAGCGGGACTTACTAAGTGACTTAGATTTCACTGCTTATTTTGTTTTCCTTTCCAAATCAGAAGTCATTACTTCCTAAACTCTCACTTGCATTTTGAACTAGGAAAACTGTCAACTATGATTATAGCCTTATTTCTAGTCAAATGCAACTAAGGTCTTTCTCAGTCACTCTTTATATCTTAAAAAGTAGTTTAATTTCCACTCTGGTCATGTGACCTAAACATAAAAGACATAGTAGAAAATTTTTGTGTATTGCAAAATAAAGATAACTAATGGTGGGTCCACTGATTAAATGTAGCTGTAGTTACTGGAGTACATTTCTTGCATTATTCCTAAATATATAAGAGATTGTTTTACATAAAATATAATGCACACAGAAAAGAAATTGGCATAAAGTTCCGTGCACCACATCAAAGAAGCTATTTGCACTTGTTATCTACTGGGAAATGAAAAGGCGTCTTTTCCCAATGGAGTGTCACTGGGGTTCACTCACACTCCAGCGCCGGATCCTTGGCCAGGAGTAGTTGGCCAACATAAAACAAACCATTTCTCTTTGTGTCCTTTTTTGCTTTGGTATTTATTATCTCATTATATTTTTGTTTGGTTGTTTGGTTTTTGGTTTGCTTTTATTTCAGGTGTGTGTGTGTGTGTGTGTGTGTGTGTGTGTGTGTGTGCGCGCGCGCGAGTGTGTTTAAGAGAGATTAAAAGATCACGAAGTTGGCTGAGTAGAGAGGTGGGGAGCATCTCGCAGGAATCTACCAACACGTTTACATTTTAAAATGTATCCTTTGAGAAGTTCATGCAAGCATCTAATATATTTTGATCTTCTTCAGCCTCCTAACACCCTTCAACATAATTGGGATCCTGCAGCCACTCCTCCTAACCTCATACCCTCTGTTTTGGTTCTGTAGAACCCATTGACTGCATGGGCAGAGGGCCATCCACTGGAGCGTGCTCAAACATACTCTGAATAAAAGCAATTCTTCTTGCCCAGTAGCAATCACCTTTCCCGTAGTCATGCCAACCCAAGTCTCTTCCTCTGAGGTGATTTTAGTAAGATCATAAGGCCTCAGATACACTGCCCTAGTGCCAAATTCTGAACAGTATTTGAATGGAAAAACCAGGTTTCAATTTTCTATTTTTTCTTCTGTTTATACTTCCATGTCTCAACAACCATATTTTAATTGTAGTGGTAGACTGAGTTAAAATATAGTCTTATTTATGTTTCTTCAACAGTAAAATGACTTTACATATATCTGATCTCATGCATTTTAGTCATTCAATGTTTTTGGGTAAACTGAACAAAAATTCCATTTGGAATGGCTCAAATGATAAGGAAATTTGAAAGGAAACCCCAGAGCTTGTAACCTCGGACCTAGTACATAGAGCTCAATTATGTCACAAAAGCTTTCTCGGTTCTTCTGCTTCAACGTTTTGGTTTGGATCTTACGATTTTCATACTTTAGCCTCATCATTTGAAAGGGATGTGAAGAAGAAAAGAACAATTTGAAAAGAATCTTACTAAGAGCCAATCCCATAACCTACCCTGAGTAACTTGCCACCCCCACTAATTTACCTGTGAATATATCTGGATTACAGTTTTACTTGTGAACAAATGAGGGGTATAAAAGAACAAGATAAACATATGTGAGTAAGAGGCATCGTGGTACCGACCCTGAATAAAGGTAGAGGATAAGTGTCTGTTAACAAACCATAACACAATAGCCTCTCTATAGAATAGCCATCCTGCACCCTTGATGTGGTTATGCAGATGCATTCCTAGCAAGCAGAGGTATATATTCAATTTATCTTTCTGTAGCTCTGTTGATTATTGTATTACTCTGTATGACATGGGTAGTGTCAATTAAAACCAGACTATGTCAACAGCATCATTACAAAAAGAATATCTTTTATTGAACCCAAACATCCAAAAACTGTATCCAGTATAAGGTTTTTAGAAATAGGTAGATGGGTACGTTTTTTTATGACTACCTCAATTTTATCTCCTTAACGTTTCATGTTCACGAGATTATAGTCTGTTTGAAGTACTGTGTGGTGGTGCTCGTCTCCTAAAAAAGAGTTACTCTATTTGCAACTTTGTTATTCCACTTTGTAATGGTAGATCAAGCAATGTGTGCAGTTTTGAGATAATGTCATACTTTAGACAGGGAATTCATAAACAGCTCACAGATGTTTCATATGAAATGTGTATTGATAGTTATGAATATTCATAAATATTTTATATTCATGAAATATATTAATTTTACTTTGAAAATGCTGGTTGTATTAAAATATAAACACTTGATCTTTTGATTCTGTATTCTAATTGCTTTTTTAAAATATTGCATATATTTATTTGAATAGGGTTTTAAAATTAATTTACTGGCACTTTTCGTAGGTTTTTATAATGGATTTTAGTTGTTTACATGTCCAATTCCTCTCTCTCATCTTCCTCCTCTTCCCACTGGAACTGAACAAGACCTCTCCTATGTTCATTTCCTTCTGTATATGTGCTTCAATGAGATGAGTTTCTCATTTCTGGTTATGTCGAACCATTGCTGAAGAATCTATAGACCATAAGGAAGAATTACATATGTTCTGCTAAATATGTTACTAAATTGTATTCTGAATACTCATATCTGTTTGTGCTAAACTCAACCATGAAGAGAATTTTAAAGCAGTCTGCACCTAAGAATTCCTTTATACACAGAGAGACTTCATTTTTTATCAGTACTCCCTATTAGAGCTGCTCAATTTGAGGGTCAAGATACTGCCATATTGTTATCATGGAAAGTCAGCAATTTACTCCAGAGATCACTGTTCATCTTGACTGGGACACATACTTAGTAACATGGATTCTGCCTTGTGGTATTCTGCAGAATTCCACCTTCTCTCTTTCCTGTACATTATCTGTGTACATGCAAATATATGTGCATGTACGGAGAGGCCAGATGAAAATATCACATGCCATTTCTCAGGCATCTTCCCTCTTACTTTTTCCTGAGACAAAGTCTCATACTGAGCTGAGAACGTGGCACTATTCTGTGTTAGTCTTGCAGCCAGGGAGGCTTCTATCTGAGTGCCAGGAAGCAGTTAAATGTTTGCCTTTTCATGTGAGTTCTAAGGATATGAACTCAGGTACTTATACTCAGATGTATAGAAAGTTTTACTGCCCACTGTGGCACCTCCCCATCCTTTGAACTTAGTTTTTGAGACATGGTCTCTCACTAGCTGGAAGCTTGCCAAGTAGGCTAGGCTAGGTGACCAGAAATTCCAAGAATTTGTCTGTCTCCATCAACTTAACACTAGGATTTTGAGGGCATTTGTGTTATCTTGCCTGTCCTTTGTGACATAGGTTCTTAGGTTGACAACCAAGTTCTTATGCTTGCAAACGAACACATTATTATCTGAGCCATCTCCCTTGGAAAAATTGATGTTTTTGAAATGTTACATCTCTTAATAATTGATATAACTCAGTATACATTCCATATTGTATATATTACTTATCTTATATATAATATGTGCTATCCAGTACCCCGCATTCCATTTTGGTGGCTTTGTAGTCACAGAAAGCCTCCAGAACGGAGGTTTCTAATAACACATTCTGTGATGATAGAAATGTTCACCTCTTGAATGTAATGATACTTGGCACATATGTCTCTTAAGTACTTGGTATGTGGTTATTTTAAATGGGGGATACTTTCATTAAACTAATTAATTTAAATTTAAATAGCCACATCTGGCAAATGCAACCATTTGGGAAATCATAGTTTTACAAAAATGTTCAAAATAGAAGGAGGGAAGCCCAGTGGGAAGTGTCAGCAGGTAGAAGCACCTGCTTCCAAGCCTGATCACTTTAGCTCAATCCCTGGGAGCCACGTGGTGGGAGGAGAGAGCTGACTTCTACAAGTTACCCTCTGATTCTCACATTCATCCGAGTTCGTGTGCCCACCCCCACACATGCACAGGTCTATGCACAGAAAATAAGTAAAAACTAAGACAAAGAATATTTCTTCTTCTGTAAGCTTAGTGATGGTCCTAGGCACCCCCACCCAGAAGTGTGAGATAACCTCAAGTACAATAGTCCTCAACTTTAGGACACAAAAAAGGTACCTGGAAAACCAACTTTCTCTGATAATCTTAAACCGCAGTTATACTGTCAGTTATTTTTGATAAATACCAGGATCAGTTTATTGTGGCTAAAGTTGTGTGAAAGGAGCCATTTGATAAATATCTTCTATCATATGCTGATTTTCTGTTGCAAATGGTAGTGTTTCACCAGAATAGTAACACACATCTATTCATGATCTGTTCACCATCACAAAATAAAGCAAATTTATTGCTATTACTCATGCATATGCACATACACATATTTATATGTAAACTACTAAAAACATATAACTATATTTTATGTGAACTCTGATCTTACAAGCTATCCTCTGATCTTTTTTTTTTTAAATATCTGGTGGTGATCCACTAAATTGACCCCTGTCTGAAAAAAAGTAAGACTCAAGTGAATAAATGTTGTGGCATGTTGTTTCGGGTCCAGCCACTGCACGTGTGGCTCCTAGGGGGCAGAAGTAGAGAGAATGTGTGACAAAATCTTGTGGACTCTACCTTGGAAATTTCCAATTTAACAAATGCATTGGATCTTTTATTTTTCCTTTTATGTGACTGAAGAATAAACTGCATGTTTATGGTCTAACTGCCATAAAAATCAAACATAAATGTCCCATGAAAGAATTATTTTTATCAGTGAAATAGGCTTATCTCTTCTAAGCACAGTGTTGAATTTGTACCAATATTGAAAGCATGGTAACTTTCTATGCTGAACAGTAAATGAGTTGCTTTAACACACTTTCATGGTATGGTGTGTTGTGCTTTGATTGTATTCCAGTTTTTATGGGCCTGGAAAAATGAGACAACATTAAAAGTATACACAGAGTCTCCAGTTTTTTCACTGTAGGGACCTAAATATTTAATATAGATATTTATGCCATGTAATACAGCAATGTTTATGTTTATCTGTTGAAAAATAGCCTGAGAGAGATTTTGGTTTATTCAAATCGTATGGTTTCTTTCCACTGTTATTACAATGGACTATGATTTTATCCATGTAGGTTACAAAAACAATGCAATTAAAATTAATGGTAGTGTGAAACAGTAGAACAAGAGGCATTCTAGTCCTCAGGGGATAAATACTTCTCCATTATCATTTATTATTCTCATGATTCTTGTTAAAATGTGAAAATAAATAGAAGAGGTACATCTTACAGGAATTTCCATTATTTTTGATGTTTCAGAGACATAGTTTAATGTCCTCATAACGGCCAACCTATATGCAATTATAATTCCATACTAAGGGATATAATTTTATAGAAATATTTTAAATATGTCATAAGAGCATGTATAATCCTTAAGATTAATCCTTCAAGCATTTATTTGTATTTGGCCAAGGTGAGTCACCCATTTATTTAATTTTTTGCTACTTCTAGTTTTTAGGAGACACTGAGTGTATATACTAAACGGTCCCATGCTAGCTGACCTTGTGCAGAATATCTGATTGACTTTAGACAGATAAGTCTTACTCTAGAGGCAAGACAGATGATCAGAGCATGAAATAATTAAAGCATCAATGGTTATGTCAGATGTTAAGAATGCTGTTGAAACTGTAATTAGGAGATGGGGCTGCAAGTTTCCAATGTGTTAATACCCTTTGACTAATTTTGCTTATGTTCAAAGCAGAAGGGCAGCAAACAGCTGATGACTATATAGTTAGTCCAGAGGCCCAAACAAAGTAACTCAGCTTTTTCACCATTCAGTAATTTAACCAGGAAGTACATAGGTAGGTATACAAATGTGTTTATTCACATGAACACATACACCCTTGGGTATAAGTATAAATTGTCATATATATAAGCATGATAAAACATATTTTGTCTCAAACTAATATAGATGAATATTTCAAAAGTCATAGTCAGGGCATTTCCATGAAAGACCCAGAAAAGATAAAGTTTATATGGAAAAAGGATAATAGAAATGAAACATTGGGTTTTATCTTTCACTTGTAATTATGAAATTTATTGGTGAAATACAGTATACATATATATATATACATGAATGTACATAGTAAATTATGAATAATTATGAACTTTATTGTTGAGATATCACATACATATACCATAAACATAAATACACACACATATACATATAGTCTGTGAGATTTCTTTTGGTGAAAATTAAAATTGTAACTATGACAAAACAAAAAGGCCCATTAGTAAAATATTAGCTCTAGTTTAAAACAGCATTAAAACTTAGCTCTTTATCTTATCCATGATGCCAACACTTTTTGACTCCTGTGTGGTCCGCGCCTCTCACGCTGAAGCATTTTTGCTTACGAAATCTCTAGGTAAAATCAATGACAGTGTTTGTCCTGTATCCCTCTCTACTAACGAGCGTTTCCTTGATCTTAAGTTAGAACTGGGTACATTTGTTTTGTCAAAAGAGGATGTTTGTTTTTAACACTCAGAGCAGATTCTGGAACTCCAATGCAGAATAACAGTCAGATAATTACAATATTGCAGAATATAAGGCTAGGCCAGCACGGACAGGTTCTAGAAGTATCTGAAACTACAGCCCACAAAGAAGCCTAAGGGGAAAGAGACATCAAGTCTTTAAAAGGTATTAAGTTAAAAGAATTATCTCTCAATGAAAGGTCTGATTTCTTTCTTCAATCAAATTTTGTGAATTTGTTCATGCCTGTTCTACGCACACTTCCGTGAATTTTTCTGAACCAAACAATATGTGGTTCCCACTACTGGCTTCTGTAAAAAGTATTGAGCAACAAACTACTCTGTGCAGTGTCTAATCAGATAGGAGGAAAAAAACAAAGCTGGCTCAAGCTAAGAGGACCCTGTATTAATTCAATGAGAAGTCTTGATCTCTAAAGAACAAATAAAATTTTTCCTGAGGAAAAATGGATAGAACTAGAATGTCAAGCTCACATAAATACTAGCCATCTATTTCTCTGTCTTTCTCACTCTCTGTCTCTGTCACTGTCTTTCTCTAACTATAGACTATTTTCTCACTTCATTGGCAAAAGAAAGAAACATCCACTCGTTTACTGCCAAGTGATGTTTTATGTATAAACACGTTAAGGGAGATGTAATGAATCTCTCCAGACCCTAGGTCCAAAGGACAGAGATTCATTCTGCTCCCTGTGTTCAAATGGCTATGAGGTGAGCAAATTACATGCCGCAGACAATCTGACATGAGTGGAGAATTAGGACAAGAAATAGTTGAATTGTTTGGATATTTGATCAATCCCTAGAATATTGGCATGTCTGAAATTTAAGTCTGTTTTTTTTTTGTTTTTGTTTTTTGTTTGTTTTCTGTTCTTGGCAGTGAGTTCCTGCCCGACTGCTCTGTTATGGTCCCATTAAGGATCAGTGGCAATACCAGTCCCAGATCATTCAAACTTATCAGCCTCTGTGATGTTTATGTTCCCCTGGACTCTGAATGGTGTAGAAGGAGTGTAGTTCACTTCCACATGTATGTGCCCTGAGCTGGCGTTTATCACTACCCATTACACAGACTGGTAAATGTTCTGTGCCAGCAGTTTCTTCAGCTACTGACTTTTAGGACCCAAATTCTTAGTAATCCATGTCACAACAAAGCGTCAAATATGGTCTCCATGATCACAGCAGGCTTTCCTACCAACATGTGCCTCCAGAAATACCTTGCAATTCTGAAATTCTCCTGAAAAATATCTTCTTCATGACCTCACAGAATAATTGAGTTCCTTCAGGCTAAAATTTACTGATCATGTCCCGTCTTGGAAAAGGGGATGTTGCCGAAAGGTAGGACTCACTGGTGGATTTCCTGGAACATGAGAACAGTCTTCCCCACAAGGGTTTTCAAGGAGTTCTCAAGAAAGCTTTTAGACTAATGTTTTTCTCCCTCCTAGCATCCATCCAACAAGGTTTTTAAACTGCTGGGACCAAATTTTATTTGAATTACTTTGTCATAAATAACATCAGAGGAGTTCAAGATGATTTTACCTTTGGAATCTCTGAGTCAGTATTTTAAAAAGAGCTAGAAATGTAATTGCAGCTGTCTGTCTTAGAATAATGGAAAACTGCACAGAGAAAGAGGGCACAAAATAGATGTTTTATAGGACATACCAAAAAATAAAAATAAAAGTGATTAATAGAATGAATGTAACCTTTGCATGAGTTATAGTTGAAGGTTATCTTTACTCTCCCCCCACTTCTGAATTCCATATAATAGCGGGAAAGTTACCTCTTCGTTTGCCTTCAGAGTCAATTTAAAAGACAAAGAAGGAGATCAATGTTCTTTCTAGTTACTTCTTATTTTTGCTGAAAGCTGATTACCCAGCTCTATCACTAGTCTATTCAGAGAAGTAGCTTACATTGACATTTAACTGATTCCCGACAAGGGAAGCCATGCTGAAGGATGAAAACACTTTGTTCACAAGCACTTCAAACTACCAAAAAAGTTTCCAAAAGAGAAGCGAAAATGCATTTTAAACAAAGTAATAATCCCTCAACTCTTACAGTTGTTAATTTGAAGACTACAGCATTTTTTTTCCTTCTTTGGCTGTGGTTAGATCTTTGAGAGTTCATTAGGGTGAAATATCTAAATGGAATTGAATGTGTTCTTTCCACGTGTATTGTCCCTTTATTCTGTACCTTTTTAGTACCAAATTTAGAAGTGGTCAATGACCTGCCCATGGCTTGGCTTCTTCCAGGAAACTCTTTGCAACTCTTCTCATCTCTAGTGCTTGCACCACAAGCCTCACAGGCTCCTTTCTTTAAGCGAGATTATAATCTTAGAGATACATGTTCCCTGGTCACTCGTTACTATTTCCACTTCTGTACCACAACCATCTAGTTCATAGCAGTGTGTATTTCCCCACAGTCAACTTGGCTTGCGGAACAGAGACTCTATTCAGTTCTATTTATTTTCATAAGGAATAATAATTAACTGACATACATCCCCAAGTTCAACTGTATAGGCAGTGTCACAAGCAATATTGGGAGGTAGTTACCTGCACTTGTTAAAACAAAAGTGAACAGAGGGAACCAGAAAACAAGTTTCTACTCTTCTTCAATACTGTAGATGTTGGAAAGCTGTCAAAGGATTGAGAGCCTCAGTTAATCTATTCTTATTCAATCAAGGTTAATTAAGAAAACCCTGGGGCTGAGGAAATGAGTCAGAGGTTAAAGCACTGGCTGTGTAAATGGGACAAAGTTCACATCCTTAACTCACACAACTGAGTGTGGACGTGGCCTGCCTGTGGTTGCAGCTTCTAAGACTAAGATAAGAGAACTGCGGAGCAAGCTGACTAAGGAGATTACCTGTATATGCCACTGAGTTTGATCAAGAGACTTAATAATAAAGTAGTAGAATAAACTAGAAAAGATAGAGGAAAAATCTGGGTGTTAACCTTGGGCCTCTACAGGAACCCATAGACACATGCACATGCACTCATGTGTGTGTGTGTGTGTGTGTGTGTGTGCGTGTTTGTGTGTGGTGTTTGCATGAGTGTCCTGAAGTATATGGACAGACAGACACACACACACACACACACACACACACACACACACACACACACACATACACACATGAACAAAGAAAACTCCCATAATTTTACATAAGAAATTAATATAAAATTTAGTAAGAAAATATGCTAATTACTTAGTGTGAATGTCATTCACAGGACACAAGGACAAAAGAAAGATGGGGGATGAGGTGAGGAACTATGCAGAATAGGAGCCAGGAGCTCAGTGATTTAAGGGAAAGCAGGCAGTGCAGAGGAGGACTGGAAACCTTGCCCTCGGAATCCTGATACGGCAGCAGCAGTCCACAAATAGGCATGCCAGGTTTGATCAGATGTGGGCAAGATGGCAGCAGTATGCTGAGTATGGGAATGACTAAATATTAGTTTTCCCTTGTCCTCTTTGGTACCCCAGACATGCTAGAAGTCCAGACTCTCTAGCTGTTGTACTACAGGTTAAGCATCAGCCACCCACCCACACATGCAGTTCTATTGAGTTTACATAGGAGGGTATTGTATTTATCTCCAATACAACTTGACTATCCAACATTACTGTCCATGAAGCTGCAGTGAAGATATTTCGGGTGATGCTGTTAGAGTTGTACATGTATATCTGTGTGTTCATGTGTATGACTGTAGGGACACACATGCCACAGTACTTTCATGTTTGTGGAGGTCTGAGAACTACCTTCGTTGTTGATTTTCACCTTGCAGCAGGCAGGTCCACTTGGTGCTGTTCACTGCTGCTTGCATCAAGCTTTTTGGACACTGAGCTTCTGGCAATTCCCCAGTCTCCGCCTCTCATCTCCTAGTGTAAGCACCCTAGGGTTACAGATCCCTGTATCATATTTCAGGTGTTTGTATGTGTTCTGAGCATCGGAAATCAGGTCATTAGGCTTGTACCGCAAGCCATTTACACGCTGCGTTGTTTTTTTCTTGTGGAGAAATATTTATGTGGAAGAGATGCTGTGACACGTACTTATAAAAGTGAAGGTAAGATAATCTTGAGTCAAAATAAGTAATTACAAAGAAAATATATTTGTGTTGGTGTTTTTATTTTTAAGGTCAATGCTTAGTCAACATCTCACAGAATAAGAATCTTGACAGTGGGTTTAAGGGTGTCTTGGACTCAATATTGATTAATGAAAAGTGAGTCACTAATATATAATGAAAACTGTTCACTAATTACTCAGTTGTGTGTGTTCAATGCTTTTAGGAATCAGTAATTTAAAATTTTTTCCATGTGATTCTAATTTTACCACATTTTGAAAACCCTTGGCAGAGAAGAAATAACTGATCCATGAGACAGCATGTGAAACTTTCCTTTGAAATTTGATTCTCTGGAAACAACAAATTGTTAAGGCCTAGAGTGAATTTTCAGTCACGTTCTTTGCACACAGAAGTTATTTTTTACCACCCACTGGAAGGACCTTGGGGGAGAAGTAGACAGATGTAATCAAGTGTGGACCCGTTGGTACTGTGAAAGAAATGGAGTCTGTCTTTCACTTGTTTGTGTCTTCCACTTGCCGTCTGTTGTATCAAGTGTAAATTATTGTATAGGGTTAGCGTCTTTTGTAAGAATAAATTAGAGAATTGTATCAAAGATTCTGTATTGGTTTACTTTCCTCATTGCTGGGGCAAAATACTTGACATGAGAAAACTAAGGGAAGACTGGTTTGTTGTGGTTCCTGATTCAGGTGCTTTGGTCTATCGTGAAGGTAAATAACAGAGGGAGGAGTACTGGAGCTGTGGTGGTAAGTCTATGCTGGTACTCAGCTTCCTTCCGTTTCCTTTGTGTTCAGTGGAGGACAAGAGCATGGAATGGCAGCACACACACCTAGAGAGATCTTGCATCTTTGGGTAAACCCCTCTAGAAATGTCCTCGAAGATGTTTAGAGATATGTCTCCTAGGTGACTCTCAGTCCAGTCAAGTTGTCGAGGAAGATTAACCATCATGACCTTGATGACCTGTAGAGATGAGTAGGTAATAAAAGCAGAAGGAGGACAGTTGAGAAGGGGTGAGATTGAGGAGCAGTGAGTCAATGAGATGAAAGCTCATTAGTTCTCATCCAGAGAGGGTATCCAGACACGCTGCCATGAGCAGTGGCAGGAGTAAACCTCTCCTTTGCTAAAGATTGTTAATCACTTAGTTGATAAGTGCCTAAGGTAGGAAGAAACTGCAAGACCACAAATGTGGCAAAGTTATTTTTCTGTTTTAAAAATAACTTCTAAAATGTTCCCTAGTTTTTTTTTACATTTTTATTAGATATTTTGAATTTACATTTCAAATGTTATTCCCTTTACCAGTTTCCCGTCCATAAACTCCTTATCACATTCCCCTCCCCCTTCTTCTATGAGGGTGTTTCCCCTCCTCAACCACCCACTCCTTCCCACCTATCCGCTCTGACATTCCCCTACAACTGGGTGGGGGGGCAGCCTTGGCAGGACCAAGGGCTCCTCATCCTATTGGTGACCAACAAGGCCATCCTCTGCTACATATACAACAGTCCCTGGGAGCTCTGTTTGGTTGGTATTGTTATTCTTAAGGGTTGCAAACTCTTTCAGCTCCTTCAATCCTTTCTCTAACTCCTCCAATGGTGACTCTGTTCTCAGTTCAATGGTTTCCTGCCAGCATTCACCTTTGTACATGTCACGCTCTGGCTGAGCCTCTCAGGAGACAGCTCTAATAATTTATATGAGGTTGCTTTGTTATCATCAACAGTTTAAGTTGACCTGTTCAGACCTTGGCTACTCATTGAGTGGTCCATGATTGCTACCTCAGAACTTTCTGGAACTGAGTAATTTGTGACCCACTACAGATCTGCCTGTGTGTTATGTATACATAAGAATTTGAAAGTCACTTTCCTGAATTGTAGGGTCCAGATTTTTGTGAAAAAATGTTTTGAGAAACCCTTTATTTTAAGTTTAAATGATGATTAAACTGTAAAAAATAAACATTTTTCTGAAGACATATCTTCTTACAAAATGGTTTTAAATTATAACCTATATATGTAAGGTTATTATTTTGTTTTTAAAACTGGGTGAATGAATGAGGCTGTTTTTCTATCTTATTTGTAATGAAAATGATTAGATTCCTGAGTTTATATGCTCAGGACTGATACTAGTTTGCAATTGAAGATATCAAAATAAAAATAATTTTAAAATTATTACTTCTGACAAAATTCAGATGTCAGAAGTACTATCAGAAGTACAGATTGTGTAGGATCAGAAATCAATTGCTATTGTTAATGGGATTTGTCTATTATAAGCATACTAGTCTGATGGTCATATTTTGCATAGAGTCAGAATCTTAATGCTGAAATAACCTTTCTTGACAAAGTGAAATAATTCACATAAATTTTGTAATTATTTTAGCTATGTGAGCTACGTGTTGATCTACCTTTTAATATCACCCTTAAATAACCCGAGTTATTTAAGTGAGTATGTTTTCAGATCCTCAAGGATTGATCTTTTCTCATCATGTGGAACTTGTGTTTTGATTTGTATGCTCTAGATTCATATTAACATTGGAGTTAATATGTTGCTCCTAAGATTATGTAGACCTATCTTAGTCAAACTATCAAAATACTTCTATATGAGTTTTTCGTGAGGTTTGTGCCACTGGTTGCATTTTGAGACCAGTTAGGTAGCATTTATCAAGACAAACTTAAGCCTTGTGCCTTTCGATTCTCCTGTCACCTCTTTCTCCATACATTGAGACATTTTTACATCCAGTTTGTTTTTGCTGTTTATTTAAATGATTACCCAAATCTTCAAATTGAGAGATTTTCTGCTAAAATAAAAATACACCTGATATGGTTGGAAGCATCTTATTTAAATTTACACCATCTTGGTCATTATTCAGATTCTTCTTTTCTAAATGGGAAACTTGTAATTCAGTAAACAGTAGGAAAATAGTAGTTCTTCTTAACCTTTAGAATACAAATTACCAAGACTTAAAACATGCAGAATTACACTGATGTGTTCCGTCTGAAATCAATCAGTCAATACATTCACTTTTGGTTTCTAATCAGAGTAAAATGTTGTCTGGTGAGAGAAGAGGATGTCCAGACAGGTACAGTTGTCATAGAAGTCAGAGCAATGTTAGAAAGTATATTGATGTCAAATCTCAATTCAAACATCGCTTTATTTTGAGTTTATTTAATTAGTTTCTTGTTTTACAAATTATGTCTTCATTGCTTTCAGAAAAGGTGATAGACACCTATGAATTATTCAGTGCATTTCAAATAACAAGTCTACCTTTGTCAAATTTAATAGTTAAAGTCCCCTTTATTTAATTTCATTTCCCTGATTGAAGATTTAGGATATGATGAATGTGTATGCAGGCATTGCAGATCCCATTAATTGTGAAATTGTATAATTATGTCTATTATTATCAGATCGTTTGATATCTTCCCATGTATTAGTGCGTCGAAAGTCTGTAAGTCACAGTTGGGCCTGCAACTGTGTTCTCTCTTTTCAGTATCATAATTCCAGGCTTATTTCTAGCACTGAGTAAATGATAAAAAACCTACTAGCTTATTGAATGTATAAAGAAAGCAACATGCTTCCCTCTCTCACTTAGGAGAAACTTCTGATTGCTATGTCCAAATATTAAATCCTATTTACATAATCGAGTGTTTCAGTGTGATATATCTTCTGTTTCCAATGGTGTTTCTTTGTGGCTGCATAGTCCCAAATTGTTCGCACACCAAAATACTACTGTCCTCCTTCACAATTTTTTTTTTAGGATTCTTGTTCCATCTTAAGGAATTTTTATTTTTATTTTTTGTTTCACAACTAAAATTTTATAGAGATACAAAAGAATGACAGTTAAATATACTGATTCCTAAATGACGGAATGAGGTCAAACTTCACTCTTATACAACAATAGAAAAAAAAGGTCTGTTCCTGTTCGGGGTAGAATGATTTCCCAGCATGCAAAACCCCTGAATTCACTCCCCAGCTCTGCATAAATCAGCTGTGTTGACACACACGTGTAGTCCTAGAACTCAGGAAATAGAAATTGCAGGAAAAAAAATCACAATTTCAGTCATGCTCAATTGCATAGCAAGTTTGAACTCACCTCAAGGTTGTTAGAGACATTGTCTCAAAAAACTATGTAGTATGTTTGAAACTTAGAAACTATGATAAAATTAAGCCCACAGATTATCATTAAAACTAAATAATTAAGTTGATTGGTTATCAAAATAAATCTTCATAGATGACTTCATTATTATGTCTTCTGATATACTTAAGGCCTCATTTAGATACTTCTCTGTGCTATGCCAATAAGCAGCCATGCTGTCTCTTGGGTCTGCTCACACAAACCTTCCCCTGTCTCCTCTTTGAGTACTCGGTAAGGGTAACAGTACTTTCCACACATCCAGTGATCTTTACAAGCTCATCTCTGATCCATCAACAGTTATAAGAGACTCGTTCTTCATTGTAATGTAAAACTGCCCCCTATAATTTCTGACAACTTTTACAGTTCTATTTCTATTTTTCTGGGCTTCTTTTTTGTTAGTCTGTTTTTCAAGAAGAATTTGTGGATCTATCTGGATATATCCGTCCATTAGAAAATAATTCTTCTTAATGCTTTACCCCTGAAAGAGCCCTTCATTGTCCCTCACATTTTCCCTGCCTCTATCCCATGTGTCCCTCAACACAGATACTCCTCCGTTATTAGTGCCTACTAATGTGGGTGTGTTCTCATTCCTAATCGTATACTCACTTAAACACAAACAGTTGTCTTCCTCTTTTATCACAGATTTCCAGTAGTGAAAAGTTACTATTTGGTTCTATCTATTTGCCTTATTATGGGCCACACTGCAAAGTCCAACCTTCAGCACATGAGAAGGTCACTACAGAATGTGAGGGCCTTTCAGAGAATAATTGAGTTAAAATAAGGCTGCTCTAGTGGGTCTTAGTTCATTCTGAATATATTCTTTGAGAAAAGGAGGCCAGGTCACTAGACACAGCTCTCTGTATGTGTGATGCATGTAAATCTGGGTGATACCTCTACGTAGCAAGTAGATGGCAATCTCAAGCCAAAACCAGACACCAGAGGGAAACTAGCCTGCTGGGACTCTGATCTGCTTCCAGAACTTTTAAAAACATTAATGTCTGCTTAAACCATCCTGTGTGTGCTACAGTGCTTTGTAACTCTTTGTTCCTTATAGTCACTTGTTTTAATAAAAATCAGTGCAGCTAGTTAACATTCTTCACTTTTTACTTCTTATTGGTTTGGGGCATTTGAAACAGAGTATCTCTGTGTAGTCCTAGTTAGCATGAAATTTGCTATATAAAACAAGCTGAATTTGAACTTTTAATACTCTACCTGTCCCTTCCGTCCAAACACTGAACTCCTAGGGTGCCAGTCTGCCACACTGAAATTGGGATTCTTCCATTTCCTTACCTCAGATACTCTTCCTTCAATGGAGGTCTTCTCATAAGAACATTTTAGGGACACTGCCTGACTCTTCCCTCACTGAAGTACTTTTTCTCACAGAAGAAAATATATCTGCATTTTACAGAAGGAAACACATCTGACAAAATATGACTGTACTATCCACTGTCATTGGCAGACTATGGAGAACAAGTATGTGTTCAATACCATGCAACAATTTTCATGTTCTTAGTCTCCTGTGTGAAGTTTCATCCATATTATAAACTCTAGAGCAAGGTAGTCATGTTGTCTCATGGTGCTCACTCAGACTTGAAGTCTGGGTATAAAAAATTTAAAATATGTATGATATACTAAATGTAGTATATATGATATTTTATTGTATATCTGTGCATATGTATATAAAATACATAGTTACATATGCATTTGTAACTTGTGGATTTGCGTGCACACAAAATGAACTCAGCTACATGTTTGATAATTATTGATTTGTGGGTAGTTCATTAATCTTCTAGCTCAGATTAGTCATATATGTGCATGTGTGTGTGGCATGTTTGTGTGTTGTATGTGGGTTGTATGATATATGTAGAGGGCCTATATCTGTGGCATTGTATGTGGCATGTATATGGTGTTTTATGTATTTAGTATCTATGTGTATTTTTTGAGTGTTTGTGTGGGATATGTCTGTGGTAAGTGTGTATTTTGTATGTGGTGTGTGGTATTTTGTATCTGGGGCTTGTATGTGTATTGTCTGTAGGATGTGTGTTGTATGTGGGATATCTGTGTGTTTTTGTGTGTGATTGTACATTTTGTATTTGGTATGTGTGTATTTATTTTATATGGTGTGTGTGTGTGTGTGTGTGTGTGTGTGTGTGTGTGTGTGTGTGTTGTGATGAAAGAATGCTCAGGGTTGTATTACAGATTTCAAGTGAGGGTTCATTTGGCACACACAGGAACTCTCTGTATCAATACCTGCACTCGTTCCCATCTCTGCTTCTGTCAGCTGTATGCTAACTCTGTCTCTTCCATCTCTGTGTGGCAAATGCCAGGAAGAAGAACTACAAAATGATGGGGGCTTATAGTAGCTCTTCAAACTCTCCCCAGAAATGTGCCTAGTGGCTCATAACTGCAATCCAAGCACTTGGGACCCTGGGGTGGAGGTTGTCATGAGTTTGAGGCCAATTTCAGCTCAAAAGTGAATTCCAAGTTAACTTGTGAGGCCATGACTCAAAACACAAACAAACAAAGAAACAAACCAAAAAAACAAAAACAAAGACATGACTCTTCTCTGAGGGGTATGTTTCATTACTTCCAAACTCTTGGTTAGCCATAGATCAGCACGGTTCAAAGTCTGGTGTCAGAGAGATGACAATGACATTCTGCCCACTCTTAGGAATGATATCCAACAGGGACTTACTGTGAAGAAAACGAGTGATGACTAAGAGAGGTGGAGAAGTTTCCTGAGTTTCGGTGTGTGTTCTCACACCTTTCTCTCCACATCTTCTCCCTGTCTGCCCATCTCCATGACCCTTGTCCCCACCCTGCTCCAGAGCACTTCATGCTGAGTTCTTCAGGCCAGTGTTACTCCTTGCCTTTACAAGGGGCTTTCTAGAGCAAAGCATGACCTGTGTGTGTGTGCAAATACTGGTCTTCACTGGGAGCTACAGGTCTTGCTCTGTGCCCTTATAAAGAAACATTGAATAATATATTGTGGGAAAAACAAAAACCAAGAGACAGTTTTCTAAACAGTCCTCGATGAAAAGAGAACAAATGATTCATAATGCTGACAGTCATTTCAACCTTGAATCTAATAACAGGTTTTTTTTTATTTAATCTGTTTTGTGGTGTGTATGCGAAAGCATTTGAGTGTGAGTGTGCCTGTGCATGTTCATGTGTGTGTGTGTCAGTCTGCATACTGGAGACTATCTGTGGAGATCTCTGGACTGGCCTGGTAGGAGGGTACAAGCAAAGGGGAAAGGGCATGAGTCGGGAGGGGAGGGAGAAGTACCTCCATTGGCTGCTGTCCTCCTATTGCTCTGAGAGGGTGCACTGGCTGGATTCAGCAAAGCTGAGCTGAGCTGAGTCCCAGAGGGTAGGCTAGCCAGCAGACAAAATGCAGGGAAGCATCTGGTGGCGAAAGCTTCAAGAGAGCATTGTCTTCCCAGGCGGTGTGACAGATGCTCTCAGAGGACAGAATACTTCTCACACATCTTTATTCCTTCTGGATAGAAACTTACAGTTTTGCAGTGGATTTGGTTTGACAAAATGTGCTTCCCATTGGCTTGGCCTGAGATTCCTCATCTACATGAGGAGGGACTAATGGGCCTACATGATTGATGGCCACAATTCTTTCAATGGGAAGTTGTGGCTACATGACATGGGACCTGGAGTTGGGGTTGGTTGAAGCTCTTATTGTTCCTTTTGGTCTCTGGAACTTCAAGCCCTAGCTTCATCTTACCAGGCTTCCTCTCATGGTCCACTAGCCCACATACGTGCATGTCTGTTTTGTGTGTGTGTGTGTGTGTGTGTGTGTGTGTTTGTGCACGTGTAGATGTGTGCATGTGTGTGTTTATTTGGATGTCCGTGTGCATATGCCTATATTTGTCTCCATGTCTAGCTCATAGCTCAATGTTGAGTATCCTTCTTAATCAGATTCTATATTTTTTTTGTTGTTGTTGTTTCTTTTCATAGGATCTTTCACTGAACTTAAAGCTCGCCAGCTGAGCCACAGAGCCCTGAGATTCTCCTGTCCCCACCTCTCAGAGCTGAAGTTACAACTATTCACCTCAGGCTTTTTTGTGAAAGATAGAGACTAAAAACTGATTCTCATGTTTATACAACAAATATTTTACCTATTGAACCACCTTCTCCTTTTTTGTTCGAGATGAAAATCCTCTAGATTACAGTCTTACTTTTGTATTGGTCCAATTTCATTAAATTATTAAGTCCCTAGGTTTACAAGATTGAACATCTCCTCTGTGACTATGAATCACACTGAGGAATGGTTCTCTTAGTCAGCTCAGGTTGCTATAACAAGAAACACTATGTTTGATTATTTAAAGAATAAACTTTTACTTCCCACAATTCTAGACTCTAAAGGTCTAAGACTAAGACACTTTTTTTTCTGGTGATTCAAAGTCGAAACAGGGCTGATTCCTAGAGCAGAGTATCATTGTTTGGTAGAGACAGGAAGCACGGCTGCCTCCAGATTCCTGGCCAAATAAGACTGCTAATCACAAAGTGTTCTACTCACATCCCAAACACCTCCCTTCCTAAACAGATTTCAGCACATAGCAAGAGCCAGTCATGGAATCCCAGCATCTATGTAATGGTACTTAATAAAGAACTAACACTAATACATTTTTCTATGCATTATTCCATCTTTCAAACCTTTGGGAAGTAAATAGTATTTTTTTACAGTAGCAAAAATATGACTTGGAGAAACCATATAACTGTCACAGACTGAGACAGAAATCTATGGTGAAGGGGCATCAGTCTGGGCTTTTGGGAATTTTGGATCAAGTTCTATAGATAATGTTATAAACTCCCAACACCCTTAGGCTCCAGAATGTAAGGGTCGCAATGCTCCAGAGTATAAGGTTAAATAAAAGTGAAATATAAAGCACTTCATAATCTCAGTTCTGTTATAGAAATGAGAAACATAGGACTGACTGATCCCACTGGGGACAGAAAGGGGACTTGGGACGCTTTCACTGAGAAGACCACAGCTCATGTGAACAGTACATGTGAAGAGCTAAAAAGCTTTCACAGTTGCTCAAAGTAAGACTGACGTAGCCCTACCTAGGAGAAGAAAGCAAGTCTGGGTTAAGAGAGAAAGTTGAGACTACAAAGATCCTAGTCACTGCTAGTGAATCAGGCACATTTGGCACCAAGGGAGACTCATTCCCTTTTGATTCAGATCAGATATTATGTGCATTCTAGGAAGTGTTGATTGAAAGACCAAAGGAGACTTAGAAACAGTACTTTAAAAGTAATGTTTTATTCAAAGCATAATTCCTCTGAAGACAAATCTGATTATACTTTAGCCTGAGTCACTCGGAGGTTTAAAGGGACATGAGTGAAATTAGTCATTTGCTTCCCTGAAATGAGAGTGGTTCTGTCCAATGTCCCTTCTACTTTTCAATTGCATGTAAGTCAAATTCACCTGAAGACCATTTTAGTTACATAAATGGATAGTCCCTCCAAAATGCTGGTCACTAGTACTAATGTCACTTAGCCAAAATACTTTGTTTTGATTTTTAGAGTTTACCACATCATAACATGTCACTATAAAACTTCTTTCAGCTAAGTTACCACTTATCACCATGTTTTTGGAATCATTCTGTCTTAGCATTAATTCACAATTCTTGTTTCTCACAATGCACCTTTCTCTGATTGGAATATATACATACACTATATATGTATATATGTATGAATACACACATGCACACACACATACTCATATATATATATATATATTTGCCTAATATGTACTCACCCTTCTTGTTATGACAGATTTGACATAGCATATGGTTTGCTCTTTTCTAAATGTTTCATAGCAAATGAAAATTTGAATCGTTGAATTCAGCTTGGAATTTATCAAAATCTCTTTTGCCTGAAGGAAAGTTGGTGAGTGTATTGATGGTTTATTTTATTTTCCATGTGGAAATATTTTACTTTGTGCCATGAGATTATTATATGGACTATCAAAGGGATAAAAAATTAATACTGTGTCTCTATCATGTCTGGTATGGGAAGGAGAGCTAAAATCTAAGTTTTAGCCTTCAAGGTCAGAAAGGGAGTTCTTGCCTGATTCAATTAGTTCTTGATTTTATAGCAGTATAGGACTTCTTAAGAGCATTTCTCTGATAATTTGGCTGGACTCTCTCTTTGGAAATAGAACACACTAACAGGAAACCATTAGACACAATTTACGTGTGAATAAGTCTGCTTGGGTGCTTTGTGTCTGCCACGGCAGACGAAGTAATGGTACCTACTTCCATCAATTACCAGTCCCTGTGACAACATACCTCCATGAACTCTATAGTCAAAGTCATTTCTATTTATATTTTTAAAATGACACTATCTATTCATTTCAATATTCACTTACGTCCCACAGAATCACTGCATTGACATTTATTGGCGTAATGAGTCATCTTTCGTGTTTGCTTGCTTTCCCCTCCTTCTGGTCATCCTGCTTTGCTATACTGTTTAGTATGCCTGACTAGAGGTAAAATTAATGAAGGAAAGCCGGAAAACTATGATTACAGTCAAGGTTTTAATTCAGAACTGTAACTATAAACACAAAATTAAAACTTGCCTTGGAAAAACAAAACAAAACAGAATAAGAAACAACAAAATAACCAAAAGTCCAATTATGGTTAAGGATCAGCTTTGAGTAATGTAGTGTTCCTCTCTATATAGACCTGGAAAAACAAGACTTGTGTTCTGTAAGACTCATCATTTATGGTCTGATTCTGTGGGTTTGGTCAGCTCTTTTACCTTCTCAAAGTCTCATCTCTTTATTTATAAAAGGATGCTAGTCACTAACGACTCTTAGAACTACAGTAAAGTTGCATCTCAGCCTTCAGTAGCGTTCACTGAGACGCAGGTAGCATCAGGTACCGGCTGATCCAAATAGTATATCAACAAACAAAATCTGGGGAGAACGAAATAAATCACACCAACAAAAATTCCCTTTCTAGGAGTTTCTAATTTCATGAAAGACCATAAAATACACCCTTGTGGCAGAGACTAGGAGTTCACTGTTCCCTCCATCTGCAGGCTGACTATGAAGTTAAGTGATGCTTCTTTGCATCTGCATGTGCTATACGGAGAAGTTCATGTACATGTGGAGGAGAGCACATGGATGTGGGGGCTGCAAGCCCACTTCCTGTCTTTATTCCTCTCTACTTTTTATTCCTTTGAAGACAAGGGCTGTCACTGGCCCTTGAGCTTATCAACTAAATTCTCTGGCCAGTGAACCCACAGCCTGTTCCTGTCTGCATCTTCCACCACCCAGTCCTGGGATTTCAGGTGTATGCTTTGGCAATGGACTTTTCATGTTATTTCTAAGACTCTTAACTCAGGTCCTCATACTTGCATGGCAATCACTTCACAGAATGAACTATCTCTCCATCCCCTGACATTTTTTAAATCCCAAATTTTAGTTGAGGTTGATCTACAGCTTTTCTGGAAAGCTCCTTTGGTACTTGTGATGACTAAAGGGCAGTCCAGTGTAAGCTGAGTGAGCTTGTGGAAGTTCTTTCTTTTCTTGTCTTCTGGAAGTCATGTGGCCATGACTCCTTACTTTAGAACTTTGCTTAAACAGCCCAGCAGTAACACTCAAAGGATATGTACCACCCATCAATTGTGCTAGACCCAGCACAAGCAAATGCCAGTCCAAATGCCCATAAACCAGTAGATAAAATAGAAAAGGAATTCCTGTCGAACTGGATAAGGTCCAGGCCTCTCGTTCTTATTTTCTCTGTTTAAGTTTGATTCATTCTTTCTGTATGCATGTGACGATCTTGCTTACTAAATTAGTGTCAAATATTTATACAGATTTGAAATGGGGCTGGAATAATCAGTTCTTGTCTCCTTAAATGAAAGAATTTGACTACAATACATAGCCAAACTTCAGGACTAAAGCAAAGTAACAGGAATATGGATTTGCCCTCAGCTCTTTGGTCTATGTGATCTCCACTGAAGAATGTATATGAGACTTATACAAGGTAGTGTGGAAGATAGAATTTCTTACAGAGTGAAATAAAATACACTCAAAAGATGAGGTGTATACAAACCAAGGTCCTTGCAGAGGAAACCACTGCCATGGCATGAGAGTAGGCAGTGGCCAAAGAGGCTATTGAGGAACACAACCTTCTCACAGCATCACAATGGACAATGAAAGGGACCATTGTGACAATTCAAGGTACTTTTACAGGATCAGCGTGAACAATGGCCAGGGAGACAGTTGTGGAAAACAGATTTTCATGGTGTAGGAGTGGCAAAGGAAGCACTGTGCTTAGCTATTTGCTTATGTAGGCTTGAGAGATTTTCTAACATATAAAATACAGCTTTCCCAGGTACATAAGACTGTCCTGGTAATGTTGATGAACAGGCCCAGTTGAGTTGACTCTTTATCTGAAGGACAGTGGTAAGAACTTCATTATTAGAAAGCTAAAGAGTAATCTTAAATAGTTATCTTACAATCTTCATGGCAGTTCACTAAATCTTATCGCTAATTGAGGACACAAACATAACAAGTTCCACTATTTTGAGTAAAGTTCATCTAATAGAATACATTAAAAATTAAGGAAAAAAGAAATCAGTACAAATATCCACTTTTATCAGAAAGAAAGAGCCGTGCCCTGATGGACCCAGAGCCCTGCCACTCCTACTCAGTTCTCATCTGTCTACTCTTTTGGTCAAGTCACTGCTGTTTTAAAGTGTTTGGGGAAGGAATCATGAAGTTTTCTTCCTCACGGACATGGTATTTGCATCCTCAAAAGGGAGTCATTATTATATTTCTACTTTCCTTGACCTATATATTATACGATTGTAAGACTTATATATGTTCCCATGCCCTCCCTTCTCACCCAGCTTCATGGCCTTTCCTCAACAGCAAAAATAAGAAAACAAAAATGAAAACAAGCTAAACCCTCTAAGACAAAATTACCAAACTAAAATAAAGAGAGGGCATGAAGCATGAAGGTGATTTTGGGTTGACCAACTCTTCCTGGACTCAGGGCCTGACCTGGAATGTGTGTTCTGTACTCACTAATAATTTATACTGGACAGGCATCAACCTAGGCCAAATCATGCTACTAGTATTCACCTAAAGAACACAGCAGGAAAGTGTCATTTAGTGGCCTATTGATATACCTATAGATTAGTGAATCACTCAATATGGTGACAAAGGGAGACCAAGAACTGGATAATCTGCAGACACACACACACACACACACACACACACACAGAGAGAGAGAGAGAGAGAGAGAGAGAGAGAGAGAGAGAGAGAGAGAGGCACAGAGACACAGAGACAGAGACACAGAGACAGAGACAGACAGAAACAGAGACAGATACTCTTGACAACTATCCCCTAAATGGATATTTTTATCAAAGATAATTCCCTCAAAGTTCAGGGATCTTTGTGGAAGAAGAAGCAAGAGATGGTTAGAAGCTGAACCTTTGTGTTTGATTTCAAGGTATCAGCATCTTCTCAACTATAAATACTAATGAACACACAAGGTAATAGAGACTGTGGCAGCATGAACAAGACCTTCACAGGGTTGAACCAGACAAAATTCTAGTACAGAGAAGAGTCAATGGGTGCAATGTCCCACCTTTAACCAAGATAAGTAGAGAAGTCAAATTTTCTGTATCTTTCCTAAAGACATCAACTTCTAGATATTTGCATTCCTGTTAAACACCTTCACCTTGCAACTGTGAAGAAAGCAATAGCTCAAAGGACAGGCTCCAGTCCATCTGTGGAGTCTTTCGTCCACTGATAATGTGTCACCAGTGCATTGCATTTACAAACTCTTAACTCCCAGATGGACAGAAGACACAGCTGCTCAGATGCAGTTGCAGCTGTCCTTTGCCATTTGTGCCCTCCTCTTGCCTAGGAGGCCTCAGCTTCAGAGGAAACACCATCTCCCTATCAGAAAAAAAAAAGGTCCTTACTCACAGATTCTGGCAGAAACATCAGCAACATATAGCAGCCTGTCCAGTATCATGGGCACTTTAGTAACAATGTATAAGGAAGACCTATTGCTCATACACATCCTCGTTTTCCCCTCCTAGTGGAAGAGAGATGTCATATACACCCTTTGTGACATCTTTACCTCAATTCCTTAGTCTTTTTCAAGCAAAGTTCTTGTATATTTGCAATTAACCCTCACCATTTCTATATTAAGAAAATTGGGTTCCAGTTTTGGTCCTAGACTGCCTTGAATTGAGTGGTAAATGACCTGTACCAGGCATGTCTAACCTGTGGCCAGCAGGCTGCATACATCCCAGAATAGGTGTGAATATGGCTCAACACATTTGTAGATTACATGATAGGTTCCAGTGTCATGAGTTTGGATAATACTGGACTACAAGCTTAGACTGATCTAGTCAAGAACGTCCCTTTGCTCTATTACCATGCTGGACAATGTTCTCTGGAGTAGAATCAATCTTGAGGAAACCAGTTTAAAGGGACGTACTAGAGATTTGAGATTGGGCTGTGAGTTGGTCACAAGTTATTCCTTCCTTTGCAGACTTTTGATCTGATGTTAAGCTGCCTAGAAGAGAATAGAGCTTAGAGCAGCTAACATGGATAAACTAAAGAGTAGGGTAAAGCTACTCAAGTATTGACTGACAGATGAGCAAAACCAGTATCGAAACTGTCATTCCAAGCACAAAGAGCAACGTTTGCAAAAATTCTGAGTGGATAAGAATTTCACAAGTAAGAAGACTTTAAAATGTGACTCCTATGACATCTGAGGTCTTTTAGTAGGTCCTTCAGCTTTCACAAAATGTCTTACCTCTTGAGACAGTCCAGTTCTTAGACCAATATTTTCTTTGCAAGACAATACCCTCTCTGAATGTTATGTATTCTTGAACAGACTTTATTCTGTCAGTCTGCATCCTGCTAATGTTTCATTCTAAAATACTAGAATAAAGCTAATGTCATATGGCTTGCAAAGAACTCTTCATGTTTTCAACCAAACAATAATGTTGCTATTAAGACTGATATTTAAAGGCCCTGGGTTCGGTCCCCAGCTCCGAAAAAAAAAAAAGAACCAAAAAAAAAAAAGACTGATATTTAAGCAATTAGTGGAAATTTTAAAAAATGAACCATAAAATAATATTCTCTGCTAAAGTGTATTCTAGTTACTTATAGGCAATTATATTAGTCAGTGAGTGAGAGTGTATCTTCAAAAATATCAAATTTTTACAGTGCTATCTATTTAAATATGAATGTTAGATCACCTAACAATTATTCAAAATTAGTCATGATGAAATAGAACTTAAAATTTCAAGCTGATGAATAAAATCCAAGCATACAAAGTACCTCAATATATATTTTAAGCCAGGGAGAATATCAGACAAATCTTCAACATTTTATTGGTATCTTTTTTTAAGTAACTTATTTTAAGTGTATTGGTGTTTTTCCTGCATGCATGTCTGTGTGAAGGTGTCAGATCTTAGAGTCACAGAGCATTGTGAGCTACCATATGGATACTGGGAATCGAACCCAGGACCTCTGGAAGAGCAGTTAGTGCTCTTAACTGCTGAGCCATCTCTCTATCTCATTCATTGGTAGCTTGAATATGGTAGTATTTTGTTTTCAAAATATTTTTCTGTATTCTTGAGAATTTCATACACGTGCACAAGGAAATATGATAATATCTACCCTACCTTTCTCCCTGACTATCTGTTTATACCTCCACATGGCTTTCTTCCAACTTATCTCTTCCTCCTCTTTCCTTCTGCTAAAGTCAATTAATTCTTTTATATGTTCACGTGAATCATGGCCCCACCTACATGGGAAACCTACAAAACTTTGGTATTTTCTGAAGAAGCCACTGAGTACTAAGAGGTACCACCTAAAGATTTAAACCAATTGGACCTGATCCATGATGTTGCAAGTCCTGAAAAATGAACAAACATTTAGCAGACATTGTCAATGTTGGAAGCAACCCAAGTCCAATTGAAGAAATGTAGAACAAAATATTCCAAGTATTTTAGGAAAAGCTAAACTATACTGTTGTATGCTAATTGTCTCCTTTCTTGTTCCTTACATAGTAAACATCAGGCTACTGAAAATAACACTTTATTTTTTATACTTATCACCCAAACTCCCTCTCATATTATTCTGATTTTATTTGATCTTCAACCACATAGGGCAATTGCCTGCCCTTGAGTCTGTGCCGATCATTTTATCTCTGCTATCATAAATTTACATTCTACCTTCAAGCCTTCATTTCAATTCATAACTTTCAGAAGAAATGATCAATTGTCCTCACTCTGTTCCTCCACTGAACCTGTATTAATTATGCATTATCATTTCACTTAAATACAATGGACTCTATATGTTTGTCATTCATGATATTATTATTTTCCAGAGAAAGAACCACCATTTCACTTGCTTTTCAAACTTTAAGAACATACAAAAGGTGGAGGCTTTATAGCCAAACAAGGTAGGATTTTAATCTTAGCTCAGAAATACTATATTCTAGAGTAAATCTCCTGGGATCTCCTTGTTCTTCCTTCTGTTTATCTGTAAAAGGAAGGCAGTAGCCTAGTTTTGGTTCTTTTTGTTGGAATTTAGTGAGAATCATCATACAATACTTAACAAGTTGGCCCAAATCTTATTCCAAGAATGAGTTTCAAACAGTGAGGAACTCTGTAGGAAGAGGTAGAGAAAGCCACATCACATCAGTTCATCAGAGTGAGCATGCAAGAAAAAACAGAAAATAAGGTCAGAAACTATTCATCTGTAACCCTGCTCCCCCTGGAGCATAGATTTCTAAATGTGCATTTATAAATGGACCTATCCATTCAGAAACTCCCCCTAGCACAGAAAGCTACGCATTCATTCATAAACGAACATATGCATTTAAAAGCCACCAGGCAGACATCTATGCATTCATGCATTCATTCATAAATGGACACACCCACGTACAACACTCCATAACACAGAAAGCTCTGCATTCTTTCAAAATACAGACTCATGTAAAAATGCCCTCCATCAGAGAAAGTTATACATCCATTCATAAATGGAAACATCGATGTCCAACCCTCCCCCAAGCACAGAAAGCTGTGTATTCATTCAAAAAATGAATACGCCCAAGGTCACATCAACTCCTGTGGTTTTTATCTTTACAAATTTTAAGTATTCATTTTTCCAATGTTTATGATAATATATGTCATTGCTTTCCTGTTGTGACTATCGGTTTATAAATCCTACATTATATTTTGTTGAGTGTGCTGGTAAGTTACATGATACATTTCTTAGCTTGAGCTATCCCAGCAGAATGCCACTGCTGGGTGGACTTCAATAGTAGAAATGTATTTCTTACAATTCTTGAGCCATAAAATTAGAGATCAGCATGTAGTGCGGTTGGTTTCTGGTGAGGGTCCCATTACAAGCTTGCAGTAAGCATACTGTACTTTCTCAGAGTGATAGAACAGTCTCCTGTCATCTCTGGTTAAAAAGACTCTAATCCACAAGATGGATGAAGCAAAGAAGTGCAGGCCGACAGGAGCCGGATGTAGATCGCTCCTGAGAGACACAGCCAGAATACAGCAAATGAGGAGGCGAATGCCAGCAGCAAACCTCTGAACTGAGAATAGGACCCCCGTCGAAGGAATCAGAGAAAGAACTGGAAGAGCTTGAAGGGGCTCGATACCCCATATGTACAACAATGCCAAGCAACCAGAGCTTCCAGAGACTAAGCAACTACCCAAAGACTATACATGGACTGACCCTGGACTCTGACCTCATAGGTAGCGTTGAATATACTAGTAAGATCACCAGTGGAAGGGGAAGCCCTGGGTCCTGCTAAGACTGACCCCCCCCCAGTGAACGTGATTGTTGGGGGGAGGGCGGCAATGGGGGGAGGATGGGGAGGGGAACACCCATAAAGAAGGGGAGGGGGAGGGATTAGGGGGATGTTTGCCCGGAAGCCGGGAAAGGGAATAACATTCGAAATGTAAATAAGAAATACTCAAGTTAATAAAAAAAAAGGGGGGGAGCCTTAGGAAGTTAAGGTTAGTTGATGAGAAGGGTGGAATGTCAGTAAAAGGACACATGGCTATAAAAGAAGCTAGAAAAAAAAAGACTCTAATCCTACCATGGGAGTCCTGTCCTCAGAAACTCCTCTGTGGTGATTAATACTGATTGAAAGGTTCAGAGTTAGGAGCACCTATGACAGGTTGTCTAGATTAGGTTAAGGTAAGATGGTGCGTCTTAATTGTTCGTGTACCCATTCCATATTTTTGGGTTTCAGACTGAATGAAGGGAGAAAAGCTGAATACTAGCATGCGTCTCTATCTGCTTCCTGATGCGTCTCTATCTGCTTCCTGACGGTGGCAATAAAGCAACCAGCTGTTTCACATTGCTGCCACCATGGCTTCTGCCATGATGGACTGGACCCAGAATTGTGAACAAAAGAAACCTTTCCTTATAGAAGATACTTTAGTTGGTGTATTTTATGACAAAGACAGGAAAGTAATAAAGGCAGCAGTTAAATATAATTATTTTCTAACATCTTCATCAGCAGATATATTCAGAGGGCTGTATTTCAATATATAAATTTACATAGTGTAGTTTAGTTTATAGAATTTGAATAAAAAGAATTAGATATTTAATCACAGACACAATGTAACGGTAGATTTTAAGAGGACTTGGTTTTCACTTTCACTTTACGAGCAAGAAAGCTGAGTATGGAAGGGTTTATATGCTTTTCCTAGTATCATCATCACAAAAATAAAAAAAATTAGAGAAATATTAAAGTTCTCTGATAATTTACTTTCATTTTCTCCCCTGCGTAAATATCAGGCAAAGTCTCACTCATGCACACACCCCTGATAAGTCATTCACAGAACATTTAAAAGGAAAGAAAAAAAACAACAGAAATGTTTGGAAGAGAGAGAAAGATGGGTGAAAATGAGTCTGTTAGTGACATCTTGAAAAGAGAATCGTGTCTGGAAGACAAAAACAGTCTGAAAAGCACAGCAGATGGCACCGGATTCTGTTAAAAGCAGTTGCATCTCAAATACCCTAGGAATTAGAATAGATACCCTTGGGTTGTTATACTATGTCCCCATTAGGATCTAATTGGAGTTTAAACATTTTTTGCCCTGAGATAATTCAGAGTAATTTGAAGCCTGGGGTTTTTGATTTACTAGAGGACATGGGCAGAGTGCTGTTGAAAGAAACTTTCGGATTGTAACTTTTGATGAAGTACACAAAGTTGGATGAGCATGAGCCAGACAGATCCTATCCCATGGGTGAATGCCAAAGGCAGTGTAGCAACCGTTGTTTAGACTGTCTTCCGAGCAGCTCCCTGCAGAGTCTTGCCTGCCTGCGTCTCACTGCAGTAAAAGTAATTAAATCCCCGAAGAGCTGTCCTATTCAAGTGACCGTAAGACACCGAGATCAAGCAACATCAGCATTGCTACGGTCAGCATCCATGACGGGAAGTGGATTGCTTAGCTTACAAAGGAACACCCAGAACCTGGCAAGATGGAGCTTTCTAGAAGAAACGGAAGCACTCCATGGGGACTTGTAATTGAGCCATTAATTGTGGCATTCAAAACGACAAAGAATACCTTCATTAAAGTCCTTGGCAACAGGGGGAGAAAATAGCTGAAGCCATCTAGCAGCCAAATGAGTTCCTCACATCAGGAAGTAGCAAGTCTCACATCTTACTGCTATTCTTTCCATATTGGGTTTGGTTGGAAAGGAAAAACACAGGAGAGAAGAAGAGCAAGGGGGAGCATCTGCTTCCCTAGCATATGCATGGTTTCAGATTATGCATACACCAGATATGATGGCACTTTCAACAAGATGGGCAGGGAGCCACAGACGGCTACTTAGCTCTTCCTGAGTTACTCAAGACCCTCACTGACAGAAAGACAGACAAATAAGAGTGGGAAGAGGAAATAGAATGGGTGAATATTAAAACTGTATGGTTGGTTTTAGGGTGAAGAGCAGGGGAATGCTAATAGAAAAGATTTAGCTCTTGACAAAAATATATAATCCTATGTTAACACCAGAGAAACTCTATAAACATTAGACAAAATCTGATCAATAGGCAATTAACTTCTACAAAGCTCATTGTTAACGGATTTTGCAAGCATAGTTGTGCATATTTTCAAGGACGATGCTGTTGAGCAGATGAAAAGATCAGATCATTTTTTCCATTATTTCTCTTTA